>NC_133325.1:128860258-128972758 GCF_042186555.1 Aquarana catesbeiana
TGGGAGGCACATATAAAAACTGTTGTAATTCCTACACCATTTACCTGATTTGGATGTAAATACCCTCAAATTAAAGCTGAAAGTCTGCAGTTAAAGCAGATCTTGTTTGTTTCCTTTCAAATCCAATGGAGGTATATAGAGCCAAAAAGATTAGAATTGTGTCGATGTCCCAATATTTATGGACCTGACTGTATTCCAGCCATTCTCAAGCTGGGTTCCTCCAGAGGTTACTAGGGATTCTTTGAGCTGTGGCTGATTGGCCTCTGACCTGATAGTGCCTACATAATTCTGAGTTCACCGCCCCACTGCAGAGTCAGCAGCATCATACCAGTGATCTTTTTAGCTGCCCGTAAGGGTGACATTCTAAGGGGAGCATTTACTCCACTGACTACCAATTTAAGGGACATTCTATCAACTGCCTGATTAATTTGTTTTAGTCTGGGTTCCCCGAGACCTGGAAAATAATTCAAGGGTTCCTCTGGGGTAAAAAGGTTGACACTGGTCTACACTTTTTTGCGTGGATGGGGGAACTGTATGGCAAGGATAAGGGCTCTTTTTGTATGAACTTTAATGAATAGCTGTGTTTATCACTAATGGATAAGAATGTTAGATAGCCTCTAACCAAGAGGAAACAAATCCCCTAATTGTTAATACTGGATGAGCATAATTGCCTAAGGTGCTGTTCTCTTCTGGAATGTGAGCGGCTCACATTCTCTACATTCCTTGAAATGCACTGTGGGTCCCTCCAGACCTCAATGGGTTACTGTAGTTTACTTTAATCCTTTAAAAAAACAAATGCCAAATTAAAGAGTCAGAAATGGAGGGATGTGGTGGGGGCTGGTTGGTAGTTAGAGGATGTATAAGTAAGGAGATTCCACTATTACAATTGATATTTACACGTTTCTTTTATTGATGATCACTTGGCTGGCTAAGCCTTAGTACACTGGTTTAGGACTCACATATGCAGAGATCATCCATTAAAGCTGGCCATAGATGGGTAGAATTTCGAACAAAAATTCTTAGGAAAAAAATGTTTTAAGAAATTATGTTAATTTTTCATTATTGGGTCAAATTGATGTTCGTTTTCAATCGCAGTCATGAGAACATTTGAAAGCGGCTTGGAAACTTTTCCTCAAACAAATTTCTAACAGCGTATGTAGTTTTCGTTTTGGTAAAATTAATTCCAAAATCAAATGTTAAAAAAGCAAATTAAATCTTTTTAACAACATTCGAGTGTTCTAAGAATTGTCGTGCAAACTTTCCTAAGACTTTTCCTAAGAACTTTCATTTGAAGTTTACCCAACTATGGCCAGCTTTGAGAGAATACCTTGTATTTTCAATGAATACAAGCAGTCTCTGATTGGATAAGGGTAGAGTGTGTCTTTATCCTCCCTGCCTTGCCACTTGCTTCAATCATAGAACTGATAAAAATGAACACCTTCCCGCCCAAGCCTATAGCAGATTAACAGCCGGGTGGGTGCTTTACCATCCTGACTGGACGTTATATGACGGGGGTGAGCAGCACGGCGATCATTGGTGAGCTGTGTCCCTCAGACACAGCACATCACTGATCAGGGTAAAGAGCCGATGACGTATGCTCTTTACCATGTGATCAGCTGTGTCCAATCAAAGCTGATTACATGTAAACAAATGCTGGTTATGGGCATTTCCTTTCCTCAGCGCTGTCTGTGTCTGAGGAAAGGAAAGCCGATAACCAGATTTCCAGTTACAGGGGACATTTACACTGATAATCAGGGCACTGATCATCAGTGCAGCCCCATCAGTGCAGCATATCAGTGCCTCCCATTAGTGTCGCCTTATCAGTGCAGCCTCTTCAGTGCAGCCTCATCAGTGCATCCTAATCAGTGCCCAACAATACAGCCTATCAGTGCAACCTCATCAGAGCACATCAGTGAAGAAGAAAAATTAATTATTTGCAAAACAGAAAATAAGAATTTTTTTTTTTTTTCAAAATTTTCGATCTTTTTATGTTTGTTTAGCAAAAAATGAAAAACCCAGTGGTAATTAAATACCACCAAAAGAAAGTTCTATCTGTCTCCAAAAAATTTCATATGGGTACAGTGTGTACAGCATAACCACACAATTGTCATTTAAAGTGTGACAGCGCTGAAAGACGAAAATTGGCCTGGGCAGGAAGGAAGGGAGTGAAAGTGTCCTGTGTTACAGTTACATAGTAGGTTAAATAAAGACAATTGTCCATCCAGTTCAACCTGTGTAGGTGTACTTGTGTCAGTGTCGATAATCATTTCCCATATCCCTGTTGTGTTCATTAAGATGCACGCCAAGATTCTTTTAAAAATATCAATAATATCAATACTCCCTGCTGACACCACCAGTTGTGGAAGAGAGTTTCACATTCTTATTGCCCTGAGTGAAAATCCCGCTACACAGCTTAAGGCGGAGTTCCACTCAAAAGTGGAAACTCCGCTTGTTTGCTTTCTCCCCCCCTCCGGTCCCACATTTGTCACCTATTGCAAGGGTGGGGGGGAATACGTACTTGTTTTTGATAAGTACTCGTCCCCACTTCACGGAGACCTGGTTGCGGCGAGGTGCCCCGGATGTTCGGCCCCCTCCTCCCTCCTCCGCCGCAGTAGGAAACCGGCTGTGAAGCCGAAAGGCTTCACTGCTGGTTTCCCTTACCATGAATGGTGGCAGCAGCACCCGAGAGCCGATCAGAAAATCGGCGGGACCCCTGGACAGGTAAGTGTCCTATCATTAAAAGTCAGCAGCTACAGTATTTGTGTTACATTTTTTGGTGGGGGGGCTGGACCTTCTCTTTAATGTTAAACTGCTTCTCCTCCAATCTCATTGCGTGGCCCCATGTCCTCTTACACTCCCTGTGACTGAATTAATTTTTTTCTACGCTGGGATCACCATATGATGTTAATTCTAACGAAACGCATCGGGTGGAGTCCATGTCCATAAGGTATCATACACGCCAACCCTGTATACTGGTCAATCGACTTCTAGGATGTCTTAGATCTATTAATGCTTGTTTTATACCGGATTTCTGTAAGTGTTTAGCACTGATTTCTTTTAATAAACTGTCAATTTTACATTATGTAGCTGTTTTATCTTTTCTTCATGGGCCCTACCACCACCTGCAATATAATAGAGGAAGCTGATTGGATCTTCTATACTTATATATTACGCCTGTCTGGACTCTTATAATTTGGAGTCTAGACCTCTGGTAAGGAGGCATTCTTTATCAATATCGGTGGAGGTGCACTTGAGTGATAAAAACGCACATCAATTATACTCACTGTAACTGGGTGTTCATCAAGGAATTCACCCGCATTGTTCAGAACAGCACCAGTTGTTCACACTTTATGGACACTTGTTTATTCATCATTTATGTTTACCGCTGCAACATTTTTTTGTTTCACGTTTATCACAATTAGTCCTGTTGTGTTGTTGCCAGCAGCTTGCACTATTATATTTAGTCTGTATACCTGCGCAATAATTCTTTTGTTTGGCAGAGCCAGTAAGAGGGAGATCCTTCCCATCTCTCTGCTGCTACACAGAGCGATAATGCTAATGCACACTAGGTGATTAGGGTGTGCCCAGGCACAGCCAGCACACTCTGTGCGCATGCCTCTGGTTTTATCTCTGGAGTATATGCCCTTTTTTATGCATGCTAATATTCTGCCAGCTTTGCTGGCTGCAGCTTGACGTTGCATGCTATTGCTCAGTTTGTCTTCTACTAGGACCCCCAGATCTTTCTCAATCCTTGATTCCCCTAGAGGTTCTTCCCCCAGTGAGTAGTTTGTATTTATGTTTTTAGCCCCCAAGTGCACCACTTTACATTTCTCCACATTAAACCTAATTTGCCATTTAGTTGCCCACCCCATTAATTTATTCATGTGTTTCTTTAAAATTTCTATATCCTGATGTGAAGTTATTGCCCTGCATATCATCCGCAAAAACTGAGATTAAGCTATTTATTCCATCCTCTATCATATAAAAATAAACAGAATTGGTCTCGGGACAGAGGCTTGGGGTACCCCACTTACCTTTTCAGACCAGTCTGAGTACATGTTATTTATCACCACCCCTTTGGTCATGCCCCTGTAACCAGTTTTCTATCCATGCCTACAGACCTCAGTTTGTAGATAAACCGTTTATGGGGAACTACGGTGCCTTGAAAAAGTATTCATACCCCTTTGAAATTTTCCACATTTTGTCATCTTACAACCAAAAACTTAAATGTATTTTATTGGGATTTTATGTGATAGACCAACACAAAGTGGTACATAATTGTGAAGTGGAAGGGAAATGATAAATGGTTTTCAACATTTTTTACAAATAAATATGTGAAAAGTGTGGGGTGCATTTGTATTCAGCCCCCCTGAGTCAATACTTTGTAGAACCACCTTTTGCTGCAATTACAGCTGCAAGTCTTTTTGGGAATGTCTCCACCAGCTTTGCACATCTAGAGTGTGACTTTTTTCCCATTTTTCTTTGCTAAATAGCTCAAGCTCTGTAATACTGGATGGAGAACTGCAATTTTCAAGTCTAGCCACATATTCTCAATTGGATTTAGATCTGGATTTTTAATGGGCCATTCTAACACATGAATATGCTTTGATCTAAACCATTCCATTGCAGCTCTGGCTGTATGTTTAGGGTCATTGTCCTGCTGGAAGGTGAACCTCTGCCCCAGTCTCAAGTCTTTTGCAGATTCTAAAAGGTCTACTTCTAATGCCGTGTACACACGACTGGACTGTTCGTCGGACTGAACCCCCGAAGGACTTTTCGACGGAGTTCCAACGAAACTGACTTGCCTACACACGATCACACCAAAGTCCGATCATTTCCAACCGGAGTAGAATAAGGAAGTTCATAGCCTGTAGCCAATAGCTGCCCTTGAGTCCTTTTTTGTCCGTCAGACTAGCATACAGATGAACTGATTTTTCGATCGGACTCGAGTCCGTCGGAAAGATTTGAAACGTGTTCTATTTCTAAAGTCCGACAGATTTTTCGACAGAAAATGTCCGATGAAGCCCACACACGATCGAATTGTCCGACAGATTTGTTCCATCGGACCAGTTCGGTCGAAAAATCCGGTCGTGTGTACACGGCATAAGATTGCCCTGTATTTGGCTCCATCCACCTTCCCATCAACTCTGAGCAGCTTCCCTGTCACTGCTAAAGAAAAACATTTCATGTTTTTCTTTTAAAAATAAATTGGAGCTATGTTATATGGCCGTCTTATCATCTGGTTATCCCAGGAACTGACTTTAACCTTCCCAGTATATTACCCAATTGCTCTGCTCATTGTGCTTTGTGTTTGTCTTTCACAGGAATGCAATGGGTAATTATACAATAATTACAATCATGCAGATATGATCTATTGGTCCAAGTAGGTTATGGTACAATGCGGTTATTTTGCAATAGCTTGGGAGGAGTTTTTCAACTTCTCACAATTATACTGGAATGGTGGAATGACAGTGCTGTACAGTGCAAAGCTGGCCATAGATGAATCAATATCTGGCCAGTTCGATTGAGACTGGCTGAACTTCCATCAGTGTGTGGCCATCTCAGGTCAACAGAAGTCGATTGATTGATAAACTTTAGTCAAGAGGATATGTTGGAAAATTTTTCTAAATCAGTGCATTCTGACAGCTGTGGGTACTGCTGTCAGAATACAACACCAAGGATTCCTCCATCCACCTTGTTTGAGTGAATGGAGGAATCTGTGTAATTTTTTTTTGTTCAACCCACTGACTGTAGGTAGGGTTGGCTTTACCCTCTCTTGCTCGCACCTAAAATGGGATTTGTATTGTACATAGAACAGTGCACATGACCACAACTGATGTACACTGCTCATTCCAAATAAGTGGAACTGCGGGGGAAAAGGAAAGGTTCAGAGGCTGGAGGATATTATATGGAGGCAGAAAAACACAGTTAGAAATGATTTAATTAGTTACATAGTTACATAGTAGGTGAGGTTGAAAAAAAACAGAAGTCCATCAAGTCCAACCTATGTGTGTGATTATATGTCAGTATTACATTGTATATCCCTGTATGTTGTGGTTGTTCAGGTGCTTATCTAATAGTTTCTTGAAACTATCAATGCCCCCTGCTGAGACCACCGCCTGTGGAAGGGAATTCCACATCCTTGCCGCTCTTACAGTAAAGAACCCTCTACATAGTTTAAGGTTAAATCTCTTTTCTTCTAATTTTAATGAGTGGCCACGAGTCTTGTTAAACTCCCTTCTGCGAAAAAGTTGTATCCCTATTGTGGGGTCACCAGTATGGTATTTGTAAATTGAAATCATATCCCCTCTCAAGCGTCTCTTCTCCAGAGAGAATAAGTTCAGTGCTCGCAACCTTTCCTCATAACTAATATCCTCCAGACCCTTTATTAGCTTTGATGCCTTTCTTTGTACTCGCTCAATTTCCAGTACATCCTTCCTGAGGACTGGTGTCCAGAACTGGACAGCATACTCTAGGTGCAGCCGGACCAGAGTCTTGTAGAGTGGGAGAATTATTGTTTTATCTCTGGAGTTGATCCCCTTTTTAATGCATGCCAATATTCTGTTTGTTTTGTTAGCAGCAGCTTGGCATTGCATGCCATTGCTGAGCCTATCATCTACTAGGACCCCCAGGTCCTTGTTCATCCTAGATTCCCCCATAGGGTCTCCCCCCAGTGTATAGATTGCATTCATATTTTTGCCACCCAAATGCATTATTTTACATTTTTCTACATTAAACCACATTTGCCATGTAGTTGCCGACCCCATTAATTTGTTCAGATCTCTTTGTAAGGTTTCCACATCCTGCGGAGAAGTTATTGCGCTGCTTAGCTTAGTATCGTCTGCAAATACAGAGATTGAACTGTTTACCCCATCCTCCAGGTCCTTTATGAACAAATTAAATAGGATTGGTCCCAGCACAGAACCCTTGGGGACCCCACTACCCACCCCTGACCATTCCGAGTACTCCCCATTTATCACCACCCTCTGAACTCGCCCTTGTAGCCAGTTTTCAATCCATGTACTCACCCTATGGTCCATGCCAACGGACCTTATTTTGTACAGTAAGCATTTATAAAAAAATAATTAACGGCCATTAAGTAGTGGATGTGTATGGATAATTTTTGAAGAAAAAGAATATTGTTTAGTGTCAATTTAATTTATCCCTCTTTTTGGTCTGATGATTAAACCTCAAAGAAAGTGAACAATTTCCAGGCTAAGACATACAAAGTCTTTAAAGGCAGTATTGGTATGGGTGATTTAGCCCGTGTCACTTTGTGTGTGTCCAAGAGCGATCACCACAGGTAATCACTGGCTGTGTGGACAGCCGCGAAAAGCTGCGGCAGCCAGCGGCTTGTCATTATAGTGGACAGCTTGGCAGCTGTAGCTAACTGCTCGGAAGATTCCTGCCGCTGTAAACCACACCTCGCTTAAATCGCCTGTGCAAATGATGCCTAAATGTTTTATTTACATTCACATCATATGCAGGCAAATGTGATCAGCCTGACAAATGAATCATCATTTTAATAGTTTTTTTACATAAAAGTGTAAAAGGGAACATTTTGATTCGCTTTAAAAACTTTATCAGTATGCCTTGATGTTCTAAAACATTATGCGATACACTATTATCTCTGTATACACCAGACCATCACACTTCTATGGGTCTGTTGAATATCCCATTCCAAAACTGTGGGCAGTAACATGACGTTGTTCCCTTTTTTCTCTGCTCATCTGAGTGTGTGTGTGTACAGTCAGGTCCATAAATATTGGGACATCGACACAATTCTAATCTTTTTGGCTCTATACACCACCACAATGGATTTGAAATGAAACGAACAAGATGTGCTTTAACTGAAGACTTTCAGCTTTAATTTGAGGGTATTTTTTTTTTTAACAGAAAAATTTGAGGGTATTTACATCCAAATCAGGTGAACGGTGTAGGAATTACAACAGTTTGTATATGTGCCTCCCACTTTTTAAGGGACCAAATGTAATGGGACAATTGGCTGCTCAGCTGTTCCATGGCCAGGTGTGTGTTATTCCCTCATTATCCCATTTACAAGGAGCAGATAAAAGGTCCAGAGTTCATTTCAAGTGTGCTATTTGCATTTGGAATCTGTTGCTGTCAACTCTCAATATGAGATCCAAAGAGCTGTCACTATCAGTGAAGCAAGCCATCATTAGGCTGAAAAAACAAAACAAACCCATCAGAGAGATAGCAAAAACATTAGGTGTGGCCAAATCAACTGTTTGGAACATCCTTAAAAAGAAAGAACGCAACGTGAGCTCAGCAACACCAAAAGACCCAGAAGACCACGGAAAACAACTGTGGTGGATGACCGAAGAACTCTTTCCCTGGTGAAGAAAACACCCTTTACAACAGTTGGCCAGATCAAGAACACTCTCCAGGAGGTAGGTGTATGTGTGTCAAAGTCAGCAATCAAGAGAAGACTTCACCAGAGTGAATACAGAGGGTTCACCACAAGATGTAAGCCATTGTTGAGCCTCAAAAACAGGAAGGCCAGATTAGAGTTTGCCAAACAACATCTAAAAAAGCCTTCACAGTTCTGGAACAACATACTATGGACAGATGAGGCCAAGATCAACTTATACCAGAGTGATGGAAAGAGAAGAGTATGGAGAAGGAAAGGAACTGCTCATGATCCAAAGCATACCACCTCATCAGTGAAGCATGGTGGTGGTAGTAGTGTCATGGCGTGGGCATGTATGGCTGCCAATGGAACTGATTCTCTTGTATTTATTGATGATATGACTGCTGAAAAGCAGCAGGATCAATTCTGAAGTGTTTCGGGCAATATTATCTGCTCATATTCAGCAAAATGCTTCAGAACTCATTGGACGGCGCTTCACACTGCAGATGGACAATGACCCAAAGCATACTGCGAAAGCAACCAAAGAATTTTTTAAGGGAAAGAAGTGGAATGTAATGCAATGGCCAAGTCAATCACCTGACCTGAATCCGATTGAGCATGCATTTCAATTACTGAAGACAAAACTGAAGGGAAAATGCCCCAAGAACAAGCAGAAACTGAAGACAGTTGCAGTAGAGGCCTGGCAGAGCATCACCAGGGATGAAACCCAGCGTCTAGTGATGTCTATGCGTTCCAGACTAAAGGATTTGCAACCAAGTATTAAAAGTGAAAGTTTGAGGGATGATTGTTAATCTGTCACATTACTTTTGGTCCCTTAAAAAGTGGGAGGCACATATACAAACTGTTGTAATTCCTACACCGTTCACCTGATTTGGATGTAAATGCCCTCAAATTAAAGCTGAAAGTCTGCAGTTAAAGCACATCTTGTTTGTTTCATTTCAAATCCATTGTGGTGGTGTATAGAGCCAAAAAGATTAGAATTGTGTCGATGTCCCAATATATATGGACCTGACTGTATTTGCCTATTCATCCAAGAAAACATTTGTGAGGCCAGTTGAATGAGAAGGCCTCAGATAAAATACTTGTTTTCACTTTTTTCATCATTTTCTCCATTTCCGTATTGCTGTTGATCTCCTGCAGCCCCATTGCAGCCA
The DNA here is from genome assembly GCF_042186555.1 of Aquarana catesbeiana. Classification (NCBI taxonomy): domain Eukaryota; kingdom Metazoa; phylum Chordata; class Amphibia; order Anura; family Ranidae; genus Aquarana; species Aquarana catesbeiana. The sequence goes on from NC_133325.1 coordinate 128,869,805, forward strand.
CTTCCTATCTATATGACATTTCTCAAGGGAGCTTCCCTGATGGGGACAACAGTGTATGATATATAGGTAGTGTATGCTGAAACTGCCACTAGTACTCTCCATGGGAAGTCTGAAAGAGCACACCTGGGAAAGAGGGCATTATTACTTTATGACAGGAAGTGCCTGGCCAAGGGCCTTCATGGCACAACCACCCAATAATATTTTTGTGAAAGCTAAAAAAAGCCTACTAATATAAAAAAATGAGTTATGTACTGTATGTAACGCATATGTTGCACATGGTAAAGAAATTAAAAAAGGGTCAGACTTGATGGACCACTTAGTCTTTTTCTGCCATGACTCTTCTCTACCAAAATACAAATATCCATAAGCGCAAAGGTGTGCCCTTAATCAAAAACTGGGGTATCCCCAAATAGAATTACTACCAGTATGAATAAAAATAAGAAAAAAATATAAAAATACTTCTACAAGTGAAAAATCCTACAAGGAAAATAAAAAAAAATATATATGTATATATACACTGCTCAAATAAATGAAAGGAACATTTTGAAAACACATTTTGAAATGGGAAAAATATCATGCTGCATATCTATACTGATATGGACTGGGTAATGTCTTAGGAATAAAAGGATGCCACATCGTTTGAAGGAAATGAAAATTATCAACCTACAGAGGGCTGAATTGAAAGACACCCTAAAAATCAAAGTGAAAAAATGATGCAGCAGGCTAGTCCATTTTGCTGAAATTTCATTGCAGTAACTCAAAATGGTACTCAGTAGTTTGTATGACCCCCACATGCTTGTATGCATGCCTGACAATGTTGGGGCATGCTCCTAATGAGACGACGGATGGTGTCCTGGGGTATTTCCTCCCAGATCTGAACCAGGGCATCACTGAGCTCCTGAACATACTGGAGGTGCAACCTGGAGGCGCCGGATGGAGCAACACATAATGTCACAGAGGTGTTCTATTGGATTTAGGTCAGGCGAGCGTGGGGGCCATTCAATGGTATAAATCCCTGCATCCTCCAGGAACTGGCTGAATACTCTTGCCACATGGGGCAGGGCATTGTCATGCACCAGGAGGAACCCAGGACCCACTGCACCAGCGTAGGGTCTGACAATGGGCCCAAGGATTTCATAGTTTCATAGTTGGTAAGGTTTAATAGTCCAGCCAGTTCAACCTGTGTAGGTGTGTGTGTGTCAGGGTCGGTTCACACTAGGACGACTTGTCAGGCGACCTAGTCGCCTGACAAGTAGCGTCCCGTTCTGTACAATGGAACCATTCTAGTCGGAGCGACGCAAGTCGCTCCGACTTAGAAAAAGGTTCCTGTACTACTTTGGGGCGACTTGAGGCGACTTGCATAGACTTCTATACAGAAGTCGTTTTGCAAGTCGCCGTGGATGTCGTGTGCAGGTTGCCTCGGTGAGGCGACCTGCAAGTCGTGCCGCCCCTTGTGTGAACTGAGCCTAAATGTTGATAATCATTTCCCATATTCCAGTATATTGTGTTCACTAAGATGCACGTCCGAGAGTCTTTTAAAAATATCAATACTCCCCGCTGACACCACCAATTGTGGAAGAAAGGTCCACATCTTTATCGCCCCTACGCAGCTTAAGGTTAAACTGCTTCTCCTCCATTCTCATTGTGTGGCCCCGTGTCTTCTTACACTCCCTGAGACTGAAAAGTTTCCTTTCTACGCTGGCAGCAGGTGACGTCAGAAACCTAAACTCTGCCCCCGTACGCGGCGTTACGTCCAATGGGACTTCGTCAGCGAGGGAGATGAAAATGTACTATTTAACTACTAAAAGTGTTATTCTGCACTAAACCTTCACCCTATCTCTTCAATATCCTGCTATTTTGAAAGGCCAGTATAAGAGAAAAGTACTGGTGGAAAAACACACACTATATTGTCAAAAGTATTGGGACGCCTGCCTTTACACGCACATGAACTTTAATGACATCCCAGTCTTAGTCCATAGGTTCAATATTGAGTTCGTGCTGTGTGGGGGCTTGTTGTTGGGGTCCTGACCTTGACACAAGTCCAGTCCATGAACAGGGTGGGGAGGAGTTCATGGACCAAGAATTGGTTGCTTCAGCGTGACCAGTTCTCTCATATGCCTTTGCTCCATGAGATTCGTGAGAATAATCCTGATGATTTCAGGAACTTTCTCAGGATGACAGACCCCGTATTTCACCGTTTGTTGGCTTCGCTGACCCCCTATATCAGCAGGCAGGATACCTGCATGAGGCAAGCCATCACTCCGGAACAGAGGCTCGTCGCTACCCTGCGGTACTTGGCGACAGGGAGAAGCCTGCAGGACTTGAAGTTCTCAACAGGCATCTCCCCCCAGGCTCTGGGGATCATTATCCCAGAGACCTGTTCTGCCATCATCCAGGTCCTGCAGAAGGAGTATATGAAGGTAAGATTTTTATCATTTAATATCACATTTTATTGTATTGAATGTTTGCTAATATATTGTATTTCTTTCCTCATTCCCAAATTACCATGATTGTAATATGCTGTGAATGTCCCCTTTGTTCTCATGCATGCTGGATTTTTATGTAATTATTTTTTTGCTCCTTCATACATATTTGCCTTCACTAACCTCCCCAGCATGCTCTCATGCCCTATATTCACTTCATGTAGTCACTTAACAATGTATTTTATCAGCTCCATAGTAGTGCTGTACCCCAAACACCCCCTAAAATGTTTTGAAATGTGATTTGTGCTTTAAATTCAGACAGAGTGCCAGAGGCTTTTTTTTGTAGTGTCCCCAAATCATTTTTATTAACCCTCCCTCCCCCCAACTGCTAAGTCAGCTGATCCCAATTCTCTATCTATCCTCAATCATCTATCTGCTGTCTTTGCCAAACCCATACACACTATACCCACCTCTTTTGTGGTCAGATTTATGGATGAATTCCCCAAAGCATGTAGTGGAAGGGCCTGCCTGTATACTTTCAAATGGTACTGTTTAAAGTTTTTGTATTATATTATTATCTTGATAGGTAATAGAATGTCCAAATGTGCTCAAATGTGTACAGTGTGTATTTATATCTTTGTATTATGACACTTCTTACCTGTCCAGTGGGCTGCCAATAGTGTAACTAAGGAGGGGCTGTTCCAAGTAATACCCTGTATTTAGGCATTCATCTCTCAATGAAGTGAATAGGGTTACCTGTCCAAGATCCCCCCCCCCCTATAATGTTAGAAATGGCCCATGAGAGGGGGGGAGGGGGAATATGATAGGTGTACCTTATACTTTGGTGTTGTAAAATTCCCCTTAATAAATGTTTTATCTGGATGATGGCCAAGAATGTTTGTGTTTAATCTGCTTGCCATGTTTATGTGCAAAAATAGTAATTTTTTAATGTTTTCCTCAACAGTTTTCTTCAACGCCACAGGAATGGCAGACTGTGGCCTCCCACTTTGCCCAGCGGTGGGACTTTCCTAACTGCGGAGGGGCAATTGATGGGAAACACGTCCACATCGTCCCACCCCCCAACTCGGGGTCGTACTATTATAATTACAAGGGGTTCAATAGTATTGTGATGTTGGCGGTGGTGTCGGCTAATTACGAGTTCCTGTATGTGGACGTGGGGAAGAATGGCCGGATGTCCGATGGTGGAGTCATCGCCCAGACAGAGTTTTACAGGCGTATCCAGAATGGCAGCTTGGACTTGCCACCTCCAGAAGACAATTTGGAAGGACTCCCATTCGTCTTCGTTGCGGATGAAGCCTTTGCGCTGTGGGACCATCTTATGCGGCCATTCCCGATGAGGACCCTCACCCCGGACCAGAGGGTTTTTAATTACCGGCTGGCCAGAGCCAGAAGAGTGGTGGAGAACACATTTGGAATCATGGCCAGCCGGTTCCACCTATTTTTGACACCCATCCATATGGCGGAGTATAAACTTAATCATATATTCCTGGTGTGCTGTGTTCTACATAACTTTTTACGCCAACATTCTGCCAACTATGCTGGCTCAGTTGGGCCTGAGGCCGGAATTCTAAATGAAACAACCCTGACGGCGCTTGAAAGTGGCCGTCCTGGATTGCCCTCCCTGAGTGCCCGTGATGTCCGGTTAAGATACCTTGAGTTCTTTGCGGGTAGGGGGGCCATCAATATGCCAGACAATTTGTGAAGCCTTTATCAAATAAAACAAAAAAAAAGCTAATCTTTGGTGACATTTACTGCTTGTGTTTGTTTTAGCTGACCCTGACTGAAATGTGGGTAGTCCTGAAAATGGCGTGATTGTGTAACCTTATCTAAAGCACTGTTGGGTGTTATTTCTTAAAGGCAAAGACACTTTGCACTACAAGTGCACTTGAAACTGCACTGAAACTGCACTTGTAGTGCAAAGAGGATTTGCTCTTAGGAAATAACCCCAATTTTCACAGAAAGCAGCAATTACATCACCACAAAAGTGTTGTAGCGTTGAGACAATAATCCACACATTCTTGATTCACAATCTTTTTAATACCTGCACAATCACATGTGCATTTCGAAAAGGTTTTTAAAACAAACCAACATGTTTGTTGTATAACCTTTTTTGGGGTGGCATTATCAAAAATAGAAATATCCATTTAGGATAAAACAGGCATGTGTAAAACCAACAAGAAAGACACAAATCTTGAACTTACAAAGTTCACATTTGGTAGAACTTGAAGGCAATATCATACATGAGTATTTAGGAACTGTGTTTGATATTGCGTTCAGATGGGGTGAAGTCACCCCAGGAAAAGCCAAATTTGCAAGATGCACACAATTTTGCCAATGTCAACATGTGCTAGCTGCCATCATGGGGGATCAAGGGACGTGTTTTGGGGGAGAAACCCCTTCCTCTCAGCTACTTTATTATCGAGGAAGGGGTTGCACCCCCAAAACGCGTCCTTTGATCTCCTGTGATGGCAGATAGCACATGTTGGCTCACTGTGTGCATCCTCCAAATTTGGCTTTTCTGAAAATCGCTCAAACATTTTTAAGATTGTAGCACACAAAAAAACAAAGGGGTTTGGAGGGGTTTTAAACTCGCCCCAAAACATCAATGATGTTTTTAGTTTTTTGAATAACATCATTGATGTTTTTCTTGAGGTTTTCCAATTCTAAATTACACCCCATGATCTCCCCGATCAGGATCTGGGCACTTTCTGATGTGAAAGGATTTAGATCCACAACATCACGATCACCTAAAAAGAGAGAAACCAAACAAAAACAGGTATCAAAAATATGCCGGCATCCATCTCTTACCTGAGCCTGTGGTCGCAGACACTCACCTGTTGTGGTGACAATTTCCACCACATCTTCCTCCTCCTGCTCTTCTTGGGTTGGGGGTATTTCCCCTTCTTCCAGAGGGGGGGGGTCTCTGTTCTCCTCGGATGAGGGATGTCCTCCGAGTCTTTTCTCCCCTATGTAAAATAAAAATGGTATACTTAGCACACAGATATTTGATGGCAGAACTATAAATAGGAAACATTGCTTGGAAGTGGGGTACAATTGTCTATTTTGGCCGAGTTCCAAAATGTAGCATTTTCAGTGTCCTTTGTCAAGCTTCAATACTTTTTACCTGTTTTAAACAAGCTTCACTGATGGAGACCCCCCTATAGTATACATTGGAGCACCTGTGTGGCCCCCTAATAAAAATGGTGTTCTGGGGTCCCACACTAGTGCTCCAGAGTCCAGATGTGAAAACAGCTGCTCAGTGTCCTCTCCTTACACAGAATCTAGTTTGCATTTCATTCTAGTAACAAACCCATCTACACAACCAAATTAGTTTCATACAAGTAGGGCGTCAAAAATGTTGCCAAATGCATATGGCCAAAACAATGGTGTTTTATAGTCCGAAATCAAAATGTTTGAAACGAACGAATAATGTGCCCCGGAACATGAAAGTTGCCATTTTAAAATGTACACTTTTAAGAAAAGCACATGGAGCAGCACGAACGTAATATACAGAAAAAGATTAGGAATACAGGACAACTACTTACTTTTTTGCAGCACTCTCCGGATCTTTCTGTACTGCTCATGTTCTAGTAATTTCAGGTCCGACCACCGTTTCCTGAGCTGATCTTTCGATCGTCGTACCCCGAAATTCCGGTGCAGACTCCTGACCACTTTCGCCATGATCTTGGCCTTTCGGACTTTGGGGTTGGGGTAAGGTCCATACTTCCCATCATAGTTGGCCTTCTTCAGGATGTCCACCATCTCCCCAAAGGACATATTTGAGGCCTTAAATCGTCTCCTTCTGGATTCAGACATTTCAGGCTCCGGGCTTTCCTCCTCCTCGTTGCTGTAATTAGCACGCACCTGCTGTGTATCCACCATGTGCTCTTCCCCCACTGCGCAGAACGAAAAGGGGCGGGGAATAGACTAGAAAGAACGTCAGGGGCAGGCGGAGTTAGACGCATGCGCAGTGTGTATAAAGCGTAACACGCGTGCGTATTACGTACGATCTGTGAGCGGAGGAAGGAGCATCGGAGGCGTCGATCGTGATAACGAAGGTAAGATCTAAACTTGGGCCTATACTGCTTCGAAATTGAAGCCTATATTGTAACAAGATTAGGAGAGTTTGCCCTGACCTTAGGGTTTGTCTCGTGTTGTGTCTTGCAGAGAAAATGGATGGCTTCAATGACCACAGCTTCCTCCCCCTGTTCATAGACAAATACAGGGAGCTGCCCTGTCTGTGGCAGGTGAGACATCCCCATTATAACAATAAACAAAAGAGGCGGGCAGCGCTGGAGAAACTGCTGGAGTTGGTAAAGCCGGTGGTCCCCACAGCAACCATCCCTTATTTAAAAGCCAAAATTGGTGGCCTGAGGAGCACTTATCTTAGGGAGCGCAAGAAGGTCCAGGATTCCCAGAGATGTGGAGCTGCAGCAGATGACGTTTATGTCCCCAGGCTGTGGTACTATGAGAGACTGCGATTTCTGTCAGACCAGACTGGAGTCAGGGAATCCCTCTCCACTCTTCCTTCCACCCCAGCTGAGGCTTCCGATGTCCAACCTGGGCCTTCCAGCCAGGAATAAATGGAGGAGCCCAGCTGGAGTCAGGTATAGCATTGTTCTACAGATTTCTGGTCAATAAAGAAATGATGTTTACTAGATGTTATTATTGATCACTAATTGATGATTGAAAAAAGTTTTTACATATCAATAGACAGTAGTGGGGCACCCAAAATTGGGACAAGAATGAAAAATGCTGGGCTCAGAATGATAGTCTGTTATATTTGTTAACATTCAATTTGCAGCAGTCAGGAGGTGAAAATTGTGTGTGATTGATGAAAAAAATACTAAAACAATGTCCCTTTTTCATACACAGGAAGACCTCAGCCAGGAGGAGGTTGTGGAATGTGGCAGCCAGGAGGAGGCGGGGCTAAGTTGCAGCCAGGAGGAGGCGGGGCTAAGTGTCAGCCAGGAGAAGCCTGGGACAAGTCGCAGCCTGACTGAATCGCAGGTCCCTCCCCTCCGCCTTCCATACAAAAGGGCGAGGAAGGTGACTCACATGCAGGATTCTGCACTCAGGCTGATTCAGGAGGCTTCTGCTTCCCTCCGAGCCTTACCCACTCCTGAAGAGGCCTTTGCCTGCATGGCTGCCACAAAACTGCAGGGCATGCAGAAGGGTCAACGCAAGCTATGCGAGGACCTTCTTTATAAAGTCCTAAGTAAGGGGGTGAGTGGGGAACTAACACCCAAGACCGACGTGATTGAGTTGGACCATCCTCCTCCTCCTCCTCCTGCTGCCACAACTCCACCACCAGAGCCACAGCGTGGAAGGAGGCGTGGAAGGAAGACAAGAGAGTGATGGCCTGGGTTCAGTCTGGTCTGACAGAAGCTGCAGTCTCTTGTATGACCACAGCCTGGGGACACAGATGTCATCTGCTGCTTTCCAGATCTCTGGGACTTCTGGACCAGACTGCCCTCCCTTAGATAAGGACTCCTCAGGCCACCAATTTTGCTTGAAAATAGTTGATGTCTGCCCTGGGGGTCCAAGGCTTCACCCATTTCAGCTGTTTCTCCAGTGTTGCCTCCCTCTTTGTTTAGTTGTGAGCCCTTAATACATTTTTTTTTAAGGAAAATTATACTTGCCTATGTGTGTTTTCATTCAAAAACGACAGTTTGTTTCTGAGGATTCAGGTACATTTCTAAAATACAATGTGAAATTAACAAGAGACAACAACACCAAACAATCTCCTACAGATTAAATAGAACAACATATCAATGGTGTTGTGGTAACTTGACACACAAAACACACACAAAAATATTCTGGAGTCCAAATAAAAATCCAATAAAACAAAGATCAGCCTTGAAAAAAATACAAACCAAGAATAATTAATCTGCCTTAAAACCAAAACAAAAAAAATCCAACACCAAAATAATGTTGTCAGATGTGACAAATCAAAATATATTAAGGGAATCCCGCTAAATAATAAAGAAAGAAGTTTGTGAGAAGTCTGTGTGAATATGAGCAGCAAAACGACTTAATTCTTGTCACATTATAAAGAAGAAGAAAGTGCGCTGTATTAAACCATTTTTAACATTGCAGCGTGACGAAAGTGCTAATTTTACCAGACCGAGCTGTTCCGTGTCGGAATTTCTTCTGAGCATGCGTGGCACTCTGTGCGTCGGAACAGGCCACACACGGTCGGAATTGACGCGATCGGATTTTGTTGTCGGAAAATTTTATAGCCTGCTCTCAAACTTTGTGTGTTGGAAAATCCGATGGAAAATGTCCGATGGAGCCCACACACGGTCGGAATTTCTGACAACACGCTCCGATCGGACATTTTCCATCGGAAAATCCGACCGTGTGTATGGGGCATAAGACATTTTGGACAATTTCATGCTCCCAACTTTGTGGGAACAGTTTCGGGATGGCCTCTTCCTGTTCCAACATGACTGCACACCAGTGCACAAAGCAAGGTCTATAAAGATATAGATGAGCGAGTTTGGGGTGGAGGAACTTGACTGGCCTGCACAGAGTCCTGACCTCAACCTGATAGAACACCTTTGGGATGAATTAGAGCGGAGACTGCAAGCAAGGACTTCTTGTCCAACATCAGTGCATGACCTCACAAATGCACTTTATGAAGAATGGACAATCATTCCCATAGACACACTCCTAACCTTGTGGACAGCCTTTCCAGAAGAGTTGAAGCTGTTATAGCTGCAAAGGGTGGGCAACTCAATATTGAACCCTACGGACTAAGACTGGGATGCCATTAAACTTCATGTGCGTGTATATATAGTGTATCTGGTTCTAACCAATTATTTTTGGGATATACATTTGTAATGGTCTGCATAATAGGAGGGCATGACACTGGGGTGTCCATTGCCTAGATGCATTGTGCTAAAAAGTGTCCCTTTGTCTCATCTCCAAAAGTTGGGAGGTATGCAGTGCACATGACCGAAACTAATGTGCTCTGCTTATTCCACATAAACAGAACTGTGAGGGAAAATAAGAGGTTTGGGAGCTCAAGGAGGATGTTACAAAGAAGCAGAAAAACACTGTAATATAATATGTTCATGAAAAATAGATTACAGGGCCAGTAGTGGATGTATACAGTGCACTGGAGGCCATTCATTTATTTTACCCAGCAGCCACAGGATGAAAGGCAGGTCTGCACTGTGTCTGTGCGAAGCGCAGAGAGGGGATAAAAAAAAAAAAAAAAGTGTCTGAATTGCAGAAGTAAAAAACAAAGCAAACTTCAATTGTATTGTTGAGCAGGAACAGGGCTTTAACCACTTGTCTACCAACTTCGTTTACAATCAGCGGCGGGTAGAACGGCGAGTTTATATTTGTTCACCCGGCAATAGGCTCTCTTATGGAAGTGATTTGGGCAGCTGTAAAGCAGCATTAATCCTTCCAAACCCCAACAAAGGTAATACCCCTCTGGCCTGACTACCACTCTCCCAGTACAGGCACTCTCCCAGTACAACCTCCCTCCAAGTATGGCCACTTTCCCAGTACAACCTCCCTCCAAGTACGGCCACTTTCCCAGTACAACCTCTCTTCTGGTACAGTCTCTCTCCCAGTACAGCTTCACCCCCAGTAAATCCTCTCTTCCGGTACAGTCTCTCTCTTCCAGTACAACCACTTTCCCAGTAGAGTCTCTCTCCCAGTACAGCCACTCGCCCAGTATAGTCTCTATCCCAGTACAGCTTCACCCCCAGTGAAACCTCTCTATTGGTACAGTCTCTCTGCCAGTACAGCCACTTGCCCAGTATAGTTTCTCTCCCAGTACAGCTTCACCCCCAGTAAAACCTCTCTTCCGGGAAAGTCTCTCTCCCAGTACACTCTCTCTCCCAGTACACTCTCTCTCCCAGTACAGTCTCTCTCCCAGTACACTCTCTCTCCCAGTGCACTCTTTCTCCCAGTACACTCTCTCTCCCAGTGCACTCTTTCTCCCAGTACACTCTCTCTCCCAGTACACTCTTTTTCCCAGTACAGTCTCTCTCCCAGTACACTCTCTCTCCCAGTACACTCTCTCTCCCAGTACACTCTTTCTCCCAGTACACTCTCTCTCCCAGTACACTCTCTCTCCCAGTACACTCTTTCTCCCAGTACACTCTCTCTCCCAGTACAGTCTCTCTCCCAGTACACTCTCTCTCCCAGTACAGTCTCTCTCCCAGTACACTCTCTCTCCCAGTACACTCTCTCTCCCAGTACACTCTCTCTCCCAGTACACTATCTCTCCCAGTACAGTCTCTCTCCCAGTACACTCTCTCTCCCAGTACACTCTCTCTCTCCCAGTACACTCTCTCTCCCAGTACACTCTCTCTCCCAGTACAGTCTCTCTCCCAGTACACTCTCTCTCCCAGTACACTCTCTCTCCCAGTACTCTCTCCCAGTACACTCTTTCTCCCAGTACACTCTCTCTCCCAGTACACTCTCTCTCCCAGTACACTCTCTCTCCCAGTACACTCTCTCTCCCAGTACAGTCTCTCTCCCAGTACACTCTCTCTCCCAGTACACTCTCTCTCCCAGTACACTCTCTCTCCCAGTACTCTCTCCCAGTACACTCTTTCTCCCAGTACACTCTCTCTCCCAGTACACTCTCTCTCCCAGTACACTCTCTCTCCCAGTACACTCTTTCTCCCAGTACACTCTCTCTCCCAGTACAGTCTTTCTCCCAGTACACTCTCTCTCCCAGTACACTCTCTCTCCCAGTACACTCTCTCTCCCAGTACTCTCTCCCAGTACACTATTTCTCCCAGTACACTCTTTCTCCCAGTACACTATCTCTCCCAGTACACTCTTTCTCCCAGTACATTCTTTCTCCCAGTACTCTCTCCCAGTACACTCTCTCTCCCAGTACAGTCTCTCTCCCAGTACACTCTCTCTCCCAGTACAGTCTCTCTCCCAGTACACTCTCTCTCCCAGTACACTCTTTCTCCCAGTACACTCTCTCTCCCAGTACTCTCTCCCAGTACACTCTTTCTCCCAGTACACTCTCTCTCCCAGTACACTCTCTCTCCCAGTACACTCTCTCTCCCAGTACACTCTTTCTCCCAGCACACTATCTCTCCCAGTACACTCTCTCTCCCAGTACACTCTTTCTCCCAGTACACTCTCTCTCCCAGTACACTCTTTCTCCCAGCACACTATCTCTCCCAGTACACTCTCTCTCCCAGTACACTCTCTCTCCCAGTACACTCTTTCTCCCAGTACACTCTCTCTCCCAGTACACTCTTTCTCCCAGCACACTATCTCTCCCAGTACACTCTCTCTCCCAGTACACTCTCTCTCCCAGTACACTCTCTCTCCCAGTACACTCTTTCTCCCAGCACACTATCTCTCCCAGTACACTCTCTCTCCCAGTACACTCTCTCTCCCAGTACACTCTTTCTCCCAGTACACTCTCTCTCCCAGTACACTCTCTCTCCCAGTACACTCTCTCTCCCAGTACACTCTCTCTCCCAGTACACTATCTCTCCCAGTACACTCTCTCTCCCAGTACACTCTCTCTCCCAGTACACTCTCTCTCCCAGTACACTCTCTCTCCCAGTACTCTCTTTCTCCCAGTACACTCTCTCTCCCAGTACACTCTTTCTCCCAGCACACTATCTCTCCCAGTACACTCTCTCTCCCAGTACACTCTTTCTCCCAGTACACTCTCTCTCCCAGTACACTCTCTCTCCCAGTACACTCTCTCTCCCAGTACACTCTCTCTCCCAGTACACTATCTCTCCCAGTACACTCTTTCTCCCAGTACACTCTCTCTCCCAGTACACTCTCTCTCCCAGTACACTCTCTCTCCCAGTACACTCTCTCTCCCAGTACACTCTCTCTCCCAGTACACTCTCTCTCCCAGTACACTCTTTCTCCCAGTACACTCTCTCTCCCAGTACAGTCTCTTTCCCAGTACACTCTCTTTCCCAGTACACTCTCTCTCCCAGTACACTATCTCTCCCAGTACACTATCTCTCCCAGTACACTCTCTCTCCCAGTACAGTCTCTCTCCCAGTACACTCTTTCTCCCAGTACACTCTCTCTCCCAATACAGTCTCTCTCCCAGTACAGTCTCTCTCCCAGTACAGTCTCTCTCCCAGTACACTATCTCTCCCAGTACAGTCTCTCTCCCAGTACAGTCTCTCTCCCAGTACACTCTCTCTCCCAGTACACTCTTTCTCCCAGTACACTCTTTCTCCCAGTACACTCTCTCTCCCAGTGCACTCTCTCTCCCAGTGCACTCTTTCTCCCAGTGCACTCTTTCTCCCAGTACACTCTCTCTCCCAGTACACTCTCTCTCCCAGTACACTCTCTCTCCCAGTACACTCTCTCTCCCAGTACACTCTTTCTCCCAGTACAGTCTCTCTCCCAGTACACTCTTTCTCCCAGTACACTCTTTCTCCCAGTACACTCTCTCTCCCAGTACACTCTCTCTCCCAGTACACTCTCTCTCCCAGTACAGTCTCTCTCCCAGTACAGTCTCTCTCCCAGTACAGTCTCTCTCCCAGTACAGTCTCTCTCCCAGTACACTCTCTCTCCCAGTACTCTCTCCCAGTACACTCTTTCTCCCAGTACACTCTCTCTCCAGTACACTCTCTCTCCAGTACACTCTCTCTCCCAGTACACTCTTTCTCCCAGTACAGTCTCTCTCCCAGTACACTCTCTCTCCCAGTACACTCTCTCTCCCAGTACACTCTCTCTCCCAGTACACTCTCTCTCCCAGTACTCTCTCCCAGTACACTCTTTCTCCCAGTACACTCTCTCTCCCAGTACACTCTCTCTCCCAGTACACTCTTTCTCCCAGTACACTCTCTCTCCCAGTACAGTCTTTCTCCCAGTACACTCTCTCTCCCAGTACACTCTCTCTCCCAGTACACTCTCTCTCCCAGTACTCTCTCCCAGTACACTATTTCTCCCAGTACACTCTTTCTCCCAGTACACTATCTCTCCCAGTACACTCTTTCTCCCAGTACATTCTTCTCCCAGTACTCTCTCCCAGTACACTCTCTCTCCCAGTACAGTCTCTCTCCCAGTACACTCTCTCTCCCAGTACAGTCTCTCTCCCAGTACACTCTCTCTCCCAGTACACTCTTTCTCCCAGTACACTCTCTCTCCCAGTACACTCTTTCTCCCAGTACACTCTCTCTCCCAGTACACTCTTTCTCCCAGCACACTATCTCTCCCAGTACACTCTCTCTCCCAGTACACTCTCTCTCCCAGTACACTCTTTCTCCCAGTACACTCTCTCTCCCAGTACACTCTTTCTCCCAGCACACTATCTCTCCCAGTACACTCTCTCTCCCAGTACACTCTCTCTCCCAGTACACTCTCTCTCCAGTACACTCTCTCTCCCAGTACACTCTCTCTCCCAGTACACTCTCTCTCCAGTACACTCTTTCTCCCAGTACACTCTCTCTCCCAGTACACTCTCTCTCCCAGTACTCTCTTTCTCCCAGTACACTCTCTCTCCCAGTACACTCTTTCTCCCCAGCACACTATCTCTCCAGTACACTCTCTCTCCCAGTACACTCTTTCTCCCAGTACACTCTCTCTCCCAGTACACTCTCTCTCCCAGTACACTCTCTCTCCAGTACACTCTCTCTCCCAGTACACTCTCTCTCCCAGTACACTCTCTCTCCCAGTACACTATCTCTCCAGTACACTATCTCTCCCAGTACACTCTTTCTCCCAGTACACTCTCTCTCCCAGTACACTCTCTCTCCCAGTACACTCTCTCTCCCAGTACACTCTCTCTCCCAGTACACTCTTTCTCCAGTACACTCTCTCTCCCAGTACAGTCTCTTTCCCAGTACACTCTCTTTCCCAGTACACTCTCTCTCCCAGTACACTATCTCTCCCAGTACACTATCTCTCCCAGTACACTCTCTCTCCCAGTACAGTCTCTCTCCCAGTACACTCTCTCTCCCAGTACACTCTTTCTCCCAGTACACTCTCTCTCCCAGTACAGTCTCTCTCCCAGTACACTCTCTCTCCCAGTACACTCTCTCTCCCAGTACACTCTCTCTCCCAGTACACTCTTTCTCCAGTACAGTCTCTCTCCAGTACACTCTTTCCCAGTACAGTCTCTCTCCCAGTACACTCTCTCTCCCAGTACACTCTCTCTCCCAGTACACTCTCTCTCCCAGTACACTCTCTCTCCCAGTACACTCTTTCTCCCAGTACACTCTCTCTCCCAGTACACTCTTTCTCCCAGTACACTCTTTCTCCCAGTACACTCTCTCTCCCAGTACACTCTTTCTCCCAGTACAGTCTCTCTCCCAGTACAGTCTCTTTCCCAGTACACTCTCTCTCCAGTACACTCTCTCTCCCAGTACACTCTCTCTCCCAGTACACTCTCTCTCCCAGTACTCTCTCCCAGTACACTCTCTCTCCCAGTACACTCTTTCTCCCAGCACACTATCTCTCCCAGTACACTCTCTCTCCCAGTACACTCTCTCTCCCAGTACACTCTTTCTCCCAGTACACTCTCTCTCCCAGTACACTCTTTCTCCCAGCACACTATCTCTCCCAGTACACTCTCTCTCCCAGTACACTCTCTCTCCCAGTACACTCTTTCTCCCAGTACACTCTCTCTCCCAGTACACTCTTTCTCCCAGCACACTATCTCTCCCAGTACACTCTCTCTCCCAGTACACTCTCTCTCCCAGTACACTCTTTCTCCCAGTACACTCTCTCTCCCAGTACACTCTTTCTCCCAGCACACTATCTCTCCCAGTACACTCTCTCTCCCAGTACACTCTCTCTCCCAGTACACTCTCTCTCCCAGTACACTCTTTCTCCCAGCACACTATCTCTCCCAGTACACTCTCTCTCCCAGTACACTCTCTCTCCCAGTACACTCTCTCTCCCAGTACACTCTCTCTCCCAGTACACTCTCTCTCCCAGTACACTCTCTCTCCCAGTACACTCTCTCTCCCAGTACACTATCTCTCCCAGTACACTCTCTCTCCCAGTACACTCTCTCTCCCAGTACACTCTCTCTCCCAGTACTCTCTTTCTCCCAGTACACTCTCTCTCCCAGTACACTCTTTCTCCCAGCACACTATCTCTCCCAGTACACTCTCTCTCCCAGTACACTCTCTCTCCCAGTACACTCTCTCTCCCAGTACACTCTCTCTCCCAGTACACTCTCTCTCCCAGTACACTCTCTCTCCCAGTACACTATCTCTCCCAGTACACTATCTCTCCCAGTACACTCTTTCTCCCAGTACACTCTCTCTCCCAGTACACTCTCTCTCCCAGTACACTCTCTCTCCCAGTACACTCTCTCTCCCAGTACACTCTCTCTCCCAGTACACTCTTTCTCCCAGTACACTCTCTCTCCCAGTACAGTCTCTTTCCCAGTACACTCTCTTTCCCAGTACACTCTCTCTCCCAGTACACTATCTCTCCCAGTACACTATCTCTCCCAGTACACTCTCTCTCCCAGTACAGTCTCTCTCCCAGTACACTCTTTCTCCCAGTACACTCTCTCTCCCAATACAGTCTCTCTCCCAGTACAGTCTCTCTCCCAGTACAGTCTCTCTCCCAGTACACTATCTCTCCCAGTACAGTCTCTCTCCCAGTACAGTCTCTCTCCCAGTACACTCTCTCTCCCAGTACACTCTTTCTCCCAGTACACTCTTTCTCCCAGTACACTCTCTCTCCCAGTGCACTCTCTCTCCCAGTGCACTCTTTCTCCCAGTGCACTCTCTCTCCCAGTGCACTCTTTCTCCCAGTGCACTCTTTCTCCCAGTACACTCTCTCTCCCAGTACACTCTCTCTCCCAGTACACTCTCTCTCCCAGTACACTCTCTCTCCCAGTACACTCTTTCTCCCAGTACAGTCTCTCTCCCAGTACACTCTTTCTCCCAGTACACTCTCTCTCCCAGTACACTCTCTCTCCCAGTACACTCTCTCTCCCAGTACACTCTCTCTCCCAGTACAGTCTCTCTCCCAGTACACTCTCTCTCCCAGTACAGTCTCTCTCCCAGTACAGTCTCTCTCCCAGTACACTCTCTCTCCCAGTACTCTCTCCCAGTACACTCTCTCTCCCAGTACACTCTCTCTCCCAGTACACTCTCTCTCCCAGTACACTCTCTCTCCCAGTACACTCTTTCTCCCAGTACACTCTCTCTCCCAGTACACTCTCTCTCCCAGTACACTCTCTCTCCCAGTACACTCTCTCTCCCAGTACACTCTCTCTCCCAGTACTCTCTCCCAGTACACTCTTTCTCCCAGTACACTCTCTCTCCCAGTACACTCTCTCTCCCAGTACACTCTTTCTCCCAGTACACTCTCTCTCCCAGTACAGTCTTTCTCCCAGTACACTCTCTCTCCCAGTACACTCTCTCTCCCAGTACACTCTCTCTCCCAGTACTCTCTCCCAGTACACTATTTCTCCCAGTACACTCTTTCTCCCAGTACACTATCTCTCCCAGTACACTCTTTCTCCCAGTACATTCTTTCTCCCAGTACTCTCTCCCAGTACACTCTCTCTCCCAGTACAGTCTCTCTCCCAGTACACTCTCTCTCCCAGTACAGTCTCTCTCCCAGTACACTCTCTCTCCCAGTACACTCTTTCTCCCAGTACACTCTCTCTCCCAGTACTCTCTCCCAGTACACTCTTTCTCCCAGTACACTCTCTCTCCCAGTACACTCTCTCTCCCAGTACACTCTCTCTCCCAGTACACTCTTTCTCCCAGCACACTATCTCTCCCAGTACACTCTCTCTCCCAGTACACTCTCTCTCCCAGTACACTCTCTCTCCCAGTACACTCTTTCTCCCAGTACACTCTCTCTCCCAGTACACTCTTTCTCCCAGCACACTATCTCTCCCAGTACACTCTCTCTCCCAGTACACTCTCTCTCCCAGTACACTCTCTCTCCCAGTACACTCTCTCTCCCAGTACACTCTCTCTCCCAGTACACTATCTCTCCCAGTACACTCTCTCTCCCAGTACACTCTCTCTCCCAGTACACTCTCTCTCCCAGTACTCTCTTTCTCCCAGTACACTCTCTCTCCCAGTACACTCTTTCTCCCAGCACACTATCTCTCCCAGTACACTCTCTCTCCCAGTACACTCTTTCTCCCAGTACACTCTCTCTCCCAGTACACTCTCTCTCCCAGTACACTCTCTCTCCCAGTACACTCTCTCTCCCAGTACACTATCTCTCCCAGTACACTCTTTCTCCCAGTACACTCTCTCTCCCAGTACACTCTCTCTCCCAGTACACTCTCTCTCCCAGTACACTCTCTCTCCCAGTACACTCTCTCTCCCAGTACACTCTTTCTCCCAGTACACTCTCTCTCCCAGTACAGTCTCTTTCCCAGTACACTCTCTTTCCCAGTACACTCTCTCTCCCAGTACACTATCTCTCCCAGTACACTATCTCTCCCAGTACACTCTCTCTCCCAGTACACTCTCTCTCCCAGTACAGTCTCTCTCCCAGTACACTCTCTCTCCCAGTACACTCTTTCTCCCAGTACACTCTCTCTCCCAGTACAGTCTCTCTCCCAGTACACTCTCTCTCCCAGTACACTCTCTCTCCCAGTACACTCTCTCTCCCAGTACACTCTTTCTCCCAGTACAGTCTCTCTCCCAGTACACTCTTTCTCCCAGTACAGTCTCTCTCCCAGTACACTCTCTCTCCCAGTACACTCTCTCTCCCAGTACACTCTTTCTCCCAGTACACTCTCTCTCCCAGTACACTCTTTCTCCCAGTACACTCTCTCTCCCAGTACACTCTTTCTCCCAGTACAGTCTCTCTCCCAGTACAGTCTCTTTCCCAGTACACTCTCTCTCCCAGTACAGTCTCTCTCCCAGTACACTCTCTCTCCCAGTACACTCTCTCTCCCAGTACACTCTCTCTCCCAGTACACTCTCTCTCCCAGTACACTCTTTCTCCCAGTACACTCTCTCTCCCAGTACACTCTTTCTCCCAGTACACTCTCTCTCCCAGTACACTCTTTCTCCCAGTACAGTCTCTCTCCCAGTACACTCTCTCTCCCAGTACACTCTCTCTCCCAGTACACTCTTTCTCCCAGTACACTCTCTCTCCCAGTACACTCTTTCTCCCAGTACACTCTTTCTCCCAGTACAGTCTCTCTCCCAGTACACTCTCTCTCCCAGTACACTCTCTCTCCCAGTACACTCTTTCTCCCAGTACACTCTCTCTCCCAGTACACTCTTTCTCCCAGTACACTCTCTCTCCCAGTACACTCTTTCTCCCAGTACAGTCTCTCTCCCAGTACAGTCTCTTTCCCAGTACACTCTTTCTCCCAGTACACTCTCTCTCCCAGTACACTCTTTCTCCCAGTACAGTCTCTCTCCCAGTACAGTCTCTTCCCCAGTACACTCTCTCTCCCAGTACAGTCTCTCTCCCAGTACACTCTCTCTCCCAGTACACTCTTTCTCCCAGTACACTCTCTCTCCCAGTACACTCTTTCTCCCAGCACACTATCTCTCCCAGTACACTCTCTCTCCCAGTACACTCTCTCTCCCAGTACACTCTTTCTCCCAGTACACTCTCTCTCCCAGTACACTCTTTCTCCCAGCACACTATCTCTCCCAGTACACTCTCTCTCCCAGTACACTCTCTCTCCCAGTACACTCTCTCTCCCAGTACACTCTTTCTCCCAGCACACTATCTCTCCCAGTACACTCTCTCTCCCAGTACACTCTCTCTCCCAGTACACTCTTTCTCCCAGTACACTCTCTCTCCCAGTACACTCTCTCTCCCAGTACACTCTCTCTCCCAGTACACTCTCTCTCCCAGTACACTCTCTCTCCCAGTACACTATCTCTCCCAGTACACTCTCTCTCCCAGTACACTCTCTCTCCCAGTACACTCTCTCTCCCAGTACACTCTCTCTCCCAGTACTCTCTTTCTCCCAGTACACTCTCTCTCCCAGTACACTCTTTCTCCCAGCACACTATCTCTCCCAGTACACTCTCTCTCCCAGTACACTCTTTCTCCCAGTACACTCTCTCTCCCAGTACACTCTCTCTCCCAGTACACTCTCTCTCCCAGTACACTCTCTCTCCCAGTACACTCTCTCTCCCAGTACACTCTTTCTCCCAGTACACTCTCTCTCCCAGTACACTCTCTCTCCCAGTACACTCTCTCTCCCAGTACACTCTCTCTCCCAGTACACTCTTTCTCCCAGTACACTCTCTCTCCCAGTACAGTCTCTTTCCCAGTACACTCTCTTTCCCAGTACACTCTCTCTCCCAGTACACTATCTCTCCCAGTACACTATCTCTCCCAGTACACTCTCTCTCCCAGTACAGTCTCTCTCCCAGTACACTCTTTCTCCCAGTACACTCTCTCTCCCAATACAGTCTCTCTCCCAGTACAGTCTCTCTCCCAGTACAGTCTCTCTCCCAGTACACTATCTCTCCCAGTACAGTCTCTCTCCCAGTACAGTCTCTCTCCCAGTACACTCTCTCTCCCAGTACACTCTTTCTCCCAGTACACTCTTTCTCCCAGTACACTCTCTCTCCCAGTGCACTCTCTCTCCCAGTGCACTCTTTCTCCCAGTGCACTCTCTCTCCCAGTGCACTCTTTCTCCCAGTGCACTCTTTCTCCCAGTACACTCTCTCTCCCAGTACACTCTCTCTCCCAGTACACTCTCTCTCCCAGTACACTCTCTCTCCCAGTACACTCTTTCTCCCAGTACAGTCTCTCTCCCAGTACACTCTTTCTCCCAGTACACTCTCTCTCCCAGTACACTCTCTCTCCCAGTACACTCTCTCTCCCAGTACAGTCTCTCTCCCAGTACAGTCTCTCTCCCAGTACAGTCTCTCTCCCAGTACAGTCTCTCTCCCAGTACACTCTCTCTCCCAGTACTCTCTCCCAGTACACTCTTTCTCCCAGTACACTCTCTCTCCCAGTACACTCTCTCTCCCAGTACACTCTCTCTCCCAGTACACTCTTTCTCCCAGTACAGTCTCTCTCCCAGTACACTCTCTCTCCCAGTACACTCTCTCTCCCAGTACACTCTCTCTCCCAGTACACTCTCTCTCCCAGTACTCTCTCCCAGTACACTCTTTCTCCCAGTACACTCTCTCTCCCAGTACACTCTCTCTCCCAGTACACTCTTTCTCCCAGTACACTCTCTCTCCCAGTACAGTCTTTCTCCCAGTACACTCTCTCTCCCAGTACACTCTCTCTCCCAGTACACTCTCTCTCCCAGTACTCTCTCCCAGTACACTATTTCTCCCAGTACACTCTTTCTCCCAGTACACTATCTCTCCCAGTACACTCTTTCTCCCAGTACATTCTCTCTCCCAGTACAGTCTCTCTCCCAGTACACTCTCTCTCCCAGTACAGTCTCTCTCCCAGTACACTCTCTCTCCCAGTACACTCTCTCTCCCAGTACACTCTTTCTCCCAGTACACTCTCTCTCCCAGTACACTCTTTCTCCCAGTACACTCTCTCTCCCAGTACACTCTTTCTCCCAGCACACTATCTCTCCCAGTACACTCTCTCTCCCAGTACACTCTCTCTCCCAGTACACTCTTTCTCCCAGTACACTCTCTCTCCCAGTACACTCTTTCTCCCAGCACACTATCTCTCCCAGTACACTCTCTCTCCCAGTACACTCTCTCTCCCAGTACACTCTCTCTCCCAGTACACTCTCTCTCCCAGTACACTCTCTCTCCCAGTACACTCTCTCTCCCAGTACACTCTTTCTCCCAGTACACTCTCTCTCCCAGTACACTCTCTCTCCCAGTACTCTCTTTCTCCCAGTACACTCTCTCTCCCAGTACACTCTTTCTCCCAGCACACTATCTCTCCCAGTACACTCTCTCTCCCAGTACACTCTTTCTCCCAGTACACTCTCTCTCCCAGTACACTCTCTCTCCCAGTACACTCTCTCTCCCAGTACACTCTCTCTCCCAGTACACTCTCTCTCCCAGTACACTCTCTCTCCCAGTACACTATCTCTCCCAGTACACTATCTCTCCCAGTACACTCTTTCTCCCAGTACACTCTCTCTCCCAGTACACTCTCTCTCCCAGTACACTCTCTCTCCCAGTACACTCTCTCTCCCAGTACACTCTTTCTCCCAGTACACTCTCTCTCCCAGTACAGTCTCTTTCCCAGTACACTCTCTTTCCCAGTACACTCTCTCTCCCAGTACACTATCTCTCCCAGTACACTATCTCTCCCAGTACACTCTCTCTCCCAGTACAGTCTCTCTCCCAGTACACTCTCTCTCCCAGTACACTCTTTCTCCCAGTACACTCTCTCTCCCAGTACAGTCTCTCTCCCAGTACACTCTCTCTCCCAGTACACTCTCTCTCCCAGTACACTCTCTCTCCCAGTACACTCTTTCTCCCAGTACAGTCTCTCTCCCAGTACACTCTTTCTCCCAGTACAGTCTCTCTCCCAGTACACTCTCTCTCCCAGTACACTCTCTCTCCCAGTACACTCTTTCTCCCAGTACACTCTCTCTCCCAGTACACTCTTTCTCCCAGTACACTCTCTCTCCCAGTACACTCTTTCTCCCAGTACAGTCTCTCTCCCAGTACAGTCTCTTTCCCAGTACACTCTCTCTCCCAGTACACTCTCTCTCCCAGTACACTCTCTCTCCCAGTACACTCTCTCTCCCAGTACTCTCTCCCAGTACACTCTCTCTCCCAGTACACTCTTTCTCCCAGCACACTATCTCTCCCAGTACACTCTCTCTCCCAGTACACTCTCTCTCCCAGTACACTCTTTCTCCCAGTACACTCTCTCTCCCAGTACACTCTTTCTCCCAGCACACTATCTCTCCCAGTACACTCTCTCTCCCAGTACACTCTTTCTCCCAGTACACTCTCTCTCCCAGTACACTCTTTCTCCCAGCACACTATCTCTCCCAGTACACTCTCTCTCCCAGTACACTCTCTCTCCCAGTACACTCTTTCTCCCAGTACACTCTCTCTCCCAGTACACTCTTTCTCCCAGCACACTATCTCTCCCAGTACACTCTCTCTCCCAGTACACTCTCTCTCCCAGTACACTCTCTCTCCCAGTACACTCTTTCTCCCAGCACACTATCTCTCCCAGTACACTCTCTCTCCCAGTACACTCTCTCTCCCAGTACACTCTTTCTCCCAGTACACTCTCTCTCCCAGTACACTCTCTCTCCCAGTACACTCTCTCTCCCAGTACACTCTCTCTCCCAGTACACTATCTCTCCCAGTACACTCTCTCTCCCAGTACACTCTCTCTCCCAGTACACTCTCTCTCCCAGTACTCTCTTTCTCCCAGTACACTCTCTCTCCCAGTACACTCTTTCTCCCAGCACACTATCTCTCCCAGTACACTCTCTCTCCCAGTACACTCTCTCTCCCAGTACACTCTCTCTCCCAGTACACTCTCTCTCCCAGTACACTCTCTCTCCCAGTACACTCTCTCTCCCAGTACACTATCTCTCCCAGTACACTATCTCTCCCAGTACACTCTTTCTCCCAGTACACTCTCTCTCCCAGTACACTCTCTCTCCCAGTACACTCTCTCTCCCAGTACACTCTCTCTCCCAGTACACTCTTTCTCCCAGTACACTCTCTCTCCCAGTACAGTCTCTTTCCCAGTACACTCTCTTTCCCAGTACACTCTCTCTCCCAGTACACTATCTCTCCCAGTACACTATCTCTCCCAGTACACTCTCTCTCCCAGTACAGTCTCTCTCCCAGTACACTCTTTCTCCCAGTACACTCTCTCTCCCAATACAGTCTCTCTCCCAGTACAGTCTCTCTCCCAGTACAGTCTCTCTCCCAGTACACTATCTCTCCCAGTACAGTCTCTCTCCCAGTACAGTCTCTCTCCCAGTACACTCTCTCTCCCAGTACACTCTTTCTCCCAGTACACTCTTTCTCCCAGTACACTCTCTCTCCCAGTGCACTCTCTCTCCCAGTGCACTCTTTCTCCCAGTGCACTCTCTCTCCCAGTGCACTCTTTCTCCCAGTGCACTCTTTCTCCCAGTACACTCTCTCTCCCAGTACACTCTCTCTCCCAGTACACTCTCTCTCCCAGTACACTCTCTCTCCCAGTACACTCTTTCTCCCAGTACAGTCTCTCTCCCAGTACACTCTTTCTCCCAGTACACTCTTTCTCCCAGTACACTCTCTCTCCCAGTACACTCTCTCTCCCAGTACACTCTCTCTCCCAGTACAGTCTCTCTCCCAGTACACTCTCTCTCCCAGTACAGTCTCTCTCCCAGTACAGTCTCTCTCCCAGTACACTCTCTCTCCCAGTACTCTCTCCCAGTACACTCTTTCTCCCAGTACACTCTCTCTCCCAGTACACTCTCTCTCCCAGTACACTCTCTCTCCCAGTACACTCTTTCTCCCAGTACACTCTCTCTCCCAGTACACTCTCTCTCCCAGTACACTCTCTCTCCCAGTACACTCTCTCTCCCAGTACACTCTCTCTCCCAGTACTCTCTCCCAGTACACTCTTTCTCCCAGTACACTCTCTCTCCCAGTACACTCTCTCTCCCAGTACACTCTTTCTCCCAGTACACTCTCTCTCCCAGTACAGTCTTTCTCCCAGTACACTCTCTCTCCCAGTACACTCTCTCTCCCAGTACACTCTCTCTCCCAGTACTCTCTCCCAGTACACTATTTCTCCCAGTACACTCTTTCTCCCAGTACACTATCTCTCCCAGTACACTCTTTCTCCCAGTACATTCTTTCTCCCAGTACTCTCTCCCAGTACACTCTCTCTCCCAGTACAGTCTCTCTCCCAGTACACTCTCTCTCCCAGTACAGTCTCTCTCCCAGTACACTCTCTCTCCCAGTACACTCTTTCTCCCAGTACACTCTCTCTCCCAGTACTCTCTCCCAGTACACTCTTTCTCCCAGTACACTCTCTCTCCCAGTACACTCTCTCTCCCAGTACACTCTTTCTCCCAGCACACTATCTCTCCCAGTACACTCTCTCTCCCAGTACACTCTCTCTCCCAGTACACTCTCTCTCCCAGTACACTCTTTCTCCCAGTACACTCTCTCTCCCAGTACACTCTTTCTCCCAGTACACTCTCTCTCCCAGTACACTCTTTCTCCCAGCACACTATCTCTCCCAGTACACTCTCTCTCCCAGTACACTCTCTCTCCCAGTACACTCTCTCTCCCAGTACACTCTCTCTCCCAGTACACTCTCTCTCCCAGTACACTCTCTCTCCCAGTACACTCTCTCTCCCAGTACACTCTCTCTCCCAGTACACTCTCTCTCCCAGTACTCTCTTTCTCCCAGTACACTCTCTCTCCCAGTACACTCTTTCTCCCAGCACACTATCTCTCCCAGTACACTCTCTCTCCCAGTACACTCTTTCTCCCAGTACACTCTCTCTCCCAGTACACTCTCTCTCCCAGTACACTCTCTCTCCCAGTACACTCTCTCTCCCAGTACACTCTCTCTCCCAGTACACTATCTCTCCCAGTACACTATCTCTCCCAGTACACTCTTTCTCCCAGTACACTCTCTCTCCCAGTACACTCTCTCTCCCAGTACACTCTCTCTCCCAGTACACTCTTTCTCCCAGTACACTCTCTCTCCCAGTACAGTCTCTTTCCCAGTACACTCTCTTTCCCAGTACACTCTCTCTCCCAGTACACTATCTCTCCCAGTACACTATCTCTCCCAGTACACTCTCTCTCCCAGTACACTCTCTCTCCCAGTACAGTCTCTCTCCCAGTACACTCTCTCTCCCAGTACACTCTTTCTCCCAGTACACTCTCTCTCCCAGTACAGTCTCTCTCCCAGTACACTCTCTCTCCCAGTACACTCTCTCTCCCAGTACACTCTCTCTCCCAGTACACTCTTTCTCCCAGTACAGTCTCTCTCCCAGTACACTCTTTCTCCCAGTACAGTCTCTCTCCCAGTACACTCTCTCTCCCAGTACACTCTCTCTCCCAGTACACTCTTTCTCCCAGTACACTCTCTCTCCCAGTACACTCTTTCTCCCAGTACACTCTCTCTCCCAGTACACTCTTTCTCCCAGTACAGTCTCTCTCCCAGTACAGTCTCTTTCCCAGTACACTCTCTCTCCCAGTACAGTCTCTCTCCCAGTACACTCTCTCTCCCAGTACACTCTCTCTCCCAGTACACTCTCTCTCCCAGTACACTCTCTCTCCCAGTACACTCTTTCTCCCAGTACACTCTCTCTCCCAGTACACTCTTTCTCCCAGTACACTCTCTCTCCCAGTACACTCTTTCTCCCAGTACAGTCTCTCTCCCAGTACACTCTCTCTCCCAGTACACTCTCTCTCCCAGTACACTCTTTCTCCCAGTACACTCTCTCTCCCAGTACACTCTTTCTCCCAGTACACTCTCTCTCCCAGTACACTCTTTCTCCCAGTACACTCTCTCTCCCAGTACACTCTTTCTCCCAGTACAGTCTCTCTCCCAGTACACTCTCTCTCCCAGTACACTCTCTCTCCCAGTACACTCTTTCTCCCAGTACACTCTCTCTCCCAGTACACTCTCTCTCCCAGTACACTCTTTCTCCCAGTACACTCTTTCTCCCAGTACAGTCTCTCTCCCAGTACAGTCTCTTTCCCAGTACACTCTTTCTCCCAGTACACTCTCTCTCCCAGTACACTCTTTCTCCCAGTACAGTCTCTCTCCCAGTACAGTCTCTTTCCCAGTACACTCTCTCTCCCAGTACAGTCTCTCTCCCAGTACACTCTCTCTCCCAGTACACTCTCTCTCCCAGTACACTCTCTCTCCCAGTACACTCTCTCTCCCAGTACACTCTCTCTCCCAGTACACTCTCTCTCCCAGTACACTCTTTCTCCCAGTACACTCTCTCTCCCAGTACACTCTTTCTCCCAGTACACTCTCTCTCCCAGTACACTCTTTCTCCCAGTACACTCTCTCTCCCAGTACAATATCTCGCCCTGTATGCCCAGTCTCTGCTTTCCATGATGCTCAGAACAAGAACAAACTCAGTTCTCCTTTAGTCACGCCCCCCGGCAGCCTCATCCAATCGTTGACTGGCGTAGATCTGACGCAGACAGCCCGGAACACGTGACCACAATGGAATGCAAACAATGCGGTGAACGTCCAAGTCCGTCCTGCCGTATGTACCGCTTGTGGGGGAGAGCGGAGACCGGGGGAGCCGAGCGGACACAAGGCCAGACACAGGTAATGGCTCTTCCCTCCCCCTCTCCCCGGGCACACGTGTGCACACAAAGAGCGCCCCATACCGGGGACAGGAGATCCACTGTACCGGAGTATGGGCTTCTCGGGGGACTCTGAGTGCTGCTGTACACCGGGGGGTCCGGGAGGACGGAATGCAGGCTGGGCACTGGACATAGAGTACTAGAGAGGGGGCATGTGAATGCTGAAAGGAGGTATCTATAGAGAGGGGACATGTAGGATCTATAGAGAGGGGATATGTAGGATCTATAGAGAGGGGACATGTAGGATCTATAGAGAGGGGACATGTATGATCTATAGAGAGGTGACATGTAAGATCTATAGAGAGGGGACATGTAGGATCTATAGAGAGGGGATATGTAGGATCTATAGAGAGGGGACATGTAGGATCTATAGAGAGGTGACATGTATGATCTATAGAGAGGTGACATGTAGGATCTATAGAGAGGGGACATGTAGGATCTATAGAGAGGGGACATGTAGGATCTATAGAGAGGGGACATGTAGGATCTATAGAGAGGGGACATGTAGGATCTATAGAGAGGGGACATGTAGGATCTATAGAGAGGGGACATGTAGGATCTATAGAGAGGGGACATGTAGGATCTATAGAGAGGGGACATGTAGGATCTATAGAGAGGGAACATGTAGGATCTATAGAGAGGGGACATGTAGGATCTATAGAGAGGGGACATGTAGGATCTATAGAGAGGGGACATGTAGGATCTATAGAGAGGGGACATGTAGGATCTATAGAGAGGGGACATGTAGGATCTATAGAGAGGGGACATGTAGGATCTATAGAGAGGGGACATGTAGGATCTATAGAGAGGGGGCATGTATGATCTGTAGAGAGGGGACACGTAGGATCTATAGAGAGGGGACATGTAGGATCTATAGAGAGGGGACATGTAGGATCTATAGAGAGGGGACACGTAGGATCTATAGAGAGGGGACACGTAGGATCTATAGAGAGGGGACACGTAGGATCTATAGAGAGGGGACATGTAGGATCTATAGAGAGGGGGCATGTATGATCTGTAGAGAGGGGACACGTAGGATCTATAGAGAGGGGACATGTAGGATCTATAGAGAGGGGACACGTAGGATCTATAGAGAGGGGACACGTAGGATCTATAGAGAGGGGACATGTAGGATCTATAGAGAGGGGACATGTAGGATCTATAGAGAGGGGACATGTAGGATCTATAGAGAGGGGACATGTAGGATCTATAGAGAGGGGACATGTAGGATCTATAGAGAGGTGACATGTAGGATCTATAGAGAGGTGACATGTATGATCTATAGAGAGGGGACATGTAGGATCTATAGAGAGGGGACATGTAGGATCTATAGAGAGGGGACATGTAGGATCTGTAGAGAGGGGACATGTAGGATCTGTAGAGATAGGATCTATAGAGAGGGGACATGTAGGATCTATAGAGAGGGGACATGTAGGATCTATAGAGAGGGGACATGTAGGATCTATAGAGAGGGGACATGTAGGATCTGTAGAGAGGGGACATGTAGGATCTGTAGAGAGGGGACATGTAGGATCTGTAGAGAGGGGACATGTAGGATCTGTAGAGAGGGGACATGTAGGATCTATAGCACTGTTTCTCAACTCCAGTCCTCAAGGCACCCCAACAGGTCATGTTTTCAGGATTTCCCTCAGATGAAACAGCTGTGGTAATTACTAAGGCAGTGAAACTGATCATATCACATGTGCAAAATAATGGAAAGCCTGAAAACATGACCTGTTGGGGCGCCTTGAGGACTGGAGCTGAGAAACACTGATCTATAGAGAGGGGACATGTAGGATCTCTAGAGAGGGGGGGCATGTAGAGCTAGGGAAGGGGCATGTAGATCTGTGGAGGGAGCATGTAGGGCATGAGGGCATGTAGATCTAGAGAGGGACATATGGTACTCAGGAGTGAGCATGTTGTTCTGGGGATGTGACATGTGGCCCTTTTTTTCTAGGAAGGTGGCATATGGCACTAGAGATAAAGTAGGGAGTTCTGGAAAGAGGCAATGAAATTATAGAGAGTGGGCATATAGATCTAGAGGAGGGGCCATGCATGAGGCACTGGAAAGATGGCATTACGTTCTAGAGAAGTGGCATATGGTGCTGGATAGAGAGGGAATGGCGTTGAATGTGGCACTAGGTAAAAAGGGCACAAAGTTCTAGAGAGGTGGCACGTGTCATGAAAGAGAAGGCTTAGAGTTCTAGGGAGGGGGCATGCAGCGCTGGAGAAACCACAAGTAGTTCTAGAGAGATGGCATGTGGTACTGGAGAGCGGGCATGTAGTTCTATAAAGGTTGTGTGCGGCTCTGAAGAGATGGGCTTGTTGATCTATTGATGTCATGCAGTGCTGAAAAGAGGACATGCTGTTCTAGAGAGGTATGAATAATTGAGCCTTTAAAGCATGGTATTTAGCATACCCATCATGGTAGTGGTGCCATACAGCAGCGGAGAAGTGACATGAAGCTCTAGCATAGCGGTTGTAATTGGACACTGTAGCGGTGAATGGGAGTTGTTGAGTGGTTGTAGGTAGGTCTGGAATGCAGTGTGACAATGTAGCTGGACTGTGGGTTTTGTGGACAGGGTGTGTACAATTCTACCATGAGTAGAAGATCTGTAGTTCTAGAGAGGATACACAGTTCCTTAGAGGTGGCATGCAATGCTGAAGGGGACAGTACTTTTGGAAACGTGGTATGTACTGTATCTAGGGATGGTATATAGTTCTGGAAAAGTGGAATGTACTGTATATAGAGGTGCTATATAGTTCTGGAAAAGGACATGTACTCTATCTAGGGGTAGTATATAGTTCTGGAAAAGTTTCTAGGGGTTGTATATAGTGCTCCAATGTATTGTGGGAATGTAGAGGCAGCATAGTGCCCTGAAAAGTGGACAGTTACGACTTATGGAATGGAAACGTCGTTCTGAAGTGATAGCTCTGACGGGCAGATAATTGCAATGTGCACCATGTAGCTGGGAGGCTGGTATATGATAATTGCAGTGAGAAGCATAGAGAAGACATTCTGCTCTGTATAGGGAGGTAAGGCCACTATAGATGTGGTATTTAGCCCTGGCTTGCAGTACAGAGTTGGTATGAAGCTGGAGAAGTGCCATCACGTACTGGAATGTGGCATGCATATTGTGGAGGGATCATACAACTCCAGAGAAGTGTCATAACTTGTAAACATGATGCAGGTGGCATGCTTTACTGGAATGTGGGCATCCCTACTGTAAACATGCAGGTGGAGTGAATGTGATAGAGGGGCCACCATGGGGTACAGCCAGAGATGCCGGGGGGGGGGGGGGGGTTGCAGGAGTGGACATACTGTGGGTCATGGGTGTTCACCGTGTGGCCCCCAAGCTCTTGTGAAACTTCAAATCCCATCATGCCTCTGCCTTTGGGAGTCATGTTTGTAACTGTCAGCCTTGCAATGCATCATGGGACTTGTAGTTCTGCAACAACTGGAGGTCCACAGGTTGCGCACCCATGCTGTAGGTGATACTGTCCTGAATGTAACTGTATTGCTTCTGTGAAGCCATCACAACAGAAAACAAAGCACGCTAGCAATATAGCTAGAATTACTGTGTCCTAAATTCCATTTATTATTAGATTACACATATCAGAATTCCTATTTGGAGAAGGAATGAATTGATACCACTTAGAACAATTATTTGACTCTAAAGCTAGACCACATGCAGGAGTTAAATTTGCTTTATGGTTTGCTGGGTTTTTCTGTTTTCTCAGTAAATAAGGCTTATGCTGATTTTATATATCTGTTATTACTGAGTTAATAACTATCTAACGAGCAGCACCCCCTGATTCCTCCTGTATTGAATTGTAATGTCTGCCCTCGTGTTGTAAAGTGCTGTGTTAACTGTTGGCGCTATACAAATCCTGTATAATAATAATACAGTAAAACCTTGGTTTGAGAGTAACTTGGTTTGAGGGCGTTTTGCAAGACAAGCAAAATCTTTTAATAAATTTTGACCTGATATACAAGCGATGTCTTAATATACAAGTACCGTCATGTCACAACTGAGTATAAAAGAGAAGAGAGGTGCCTCTAAGTGTACTTGCAATACAGTTACATTTAATGAAGGTACAACATTTAGCAACTCACATGGTTGATGATTAAAACAGGCACATCTAAGTATGCAGGCATCTGGGGTAAAGCTGTCCACATAAGCCGTCCTCCGCACCGCCATCATCGTTCCACTCTGCGCTCCATGAGTGGTTCAAGCCTCGCTTTTAGATCGCTCTACTGCAGGGTAGTCTTCCAGGTCACGATTGCAGACTGACAGCGGTGAGAGCCGGCGGTTCGGAGGATGGTCTATGTGGACAGCTTTACCCCGGATGATCAACCATGTAAGTTGCTAAATGTTGTACCTTCATTAAATGTAACCATATAGCTACACTTAGAGGCGCCTCTCTTCTCTTTTATACTATGTAGCTCCTGATAGATTTTGCTTCTAATCCCCTTGTAGAGGCTTCCATTTGTGGATGGACATGTTATGGTTACACAACCTATTACATTGCTATAATCTTTTTATATGGACTATAAACTTAAAGGGGTTGTAAAGGTAAACGTTTTTTCACCTTAATGCATGCTATGCATTAAGGTGAAAAAACTTCCGAAAATACCGCCGCCCCCAGCCCCCCCGTTTTACTTACCTGAGCCCTTGAAAGTCCCGCACTCGCTCCCGACATCTCAGCCTGTTCGCTGATTGGCTACAGTGGATGGATTGAAAGCAGCGCAGCCATTGGCTCGCGCTGCTATCAATCACATCCAATGACGCGGCGCGCCGGGGGGCGGGGCCGAGTGATACAGTGAGCGGCTATAGCCGCCGGCTGTATCATGGGAGCGCGCCCGCAAGAACTAACCACCATGTGAGGGAGCTCGCATTAAGGTGTTGAGTCCTTGCGGGGAGGAGCTGAAACAGCCGCCGAGGGACCCCAGAAGACCAGGTTCGGGGCCACCCTGTGCAAAACGAGCTGCACAGTGAAGGTAAGTATAACATGTTTGTTATTTTTTTTTAATTTTACCTTTATAACCCCTTTAAGGACCTATAAATAAATGGTTGTGGAACGAATCATTTGAGTTTCCATTATTTCTTATGGGGAAATTTGCTTTGATATACAAGTGCTTTGGATTACAAGCATGTTTCTGGAACAAATTATGCTCGCAATCCAAGGTCTTACTATATTAGTGATAGCTTATACCCCACCAAATCAATAAGTCACAA
The DNA here is from genome assembly GCF_042186555.1 of Aquarana catesbeiana. Taxonomy (NCBI): domain Eukaryota; kingdom Metazoa; phylum Chordata; class Amphibia; order Anura; family Ranidae; genus Aquarana; species Aquarana catesbeiana. The sequence goes on from NC_133325.1 coordinate 128,901,677, forward strand.
ATGCGACCTAATAACATTCTCTAACGCTCAATTAGACAAGGCTCTTGAAATCTGTTGGTGAGATACTTCTATTGACATATTTGCCCCGTTGTCATCTGTGCACAGCATGCCTATAAACCAAAGTACCAAGAAACTGTGCTCGGCTGGCCTTGCCTAGAGCATTCCTGTTGCATGAGAGGCACATGGGGATTTTTTTTTTTCCTCTCTCTCTCTCTCTCGCTCTTTCTTTTTCTCTGTATGCTGATCGGACTGTAAATTCTCCCCAGCTTGGAATGTGCCTCTGTGACTGAGGAGTTGACGCCAAAAGGAAAGAGGAGGAGGTGAAGGAGGAACTTTCAGCAACTTCCCAAAGAGAAAGAAGACGTCCTATTCCTTGGATTTTTTTTTTTCTCCCTTCTGTTACATTGAACTCCGTGCCTCTGTAAAGGAAACTACTATGCGATTAACTGAAAAGTGGCACTGCCAGGACTGGGACACTAGCCAAGGTAATGTACAAGGCAGTTTGCTCTCTCTTGTGCTGATGATTGTTTGGACTTGTGTTTGGAACCAAGTTGCCAACTTGCTGGACATGTCCTCCAGGCTCTTTAACAGAGGAGTGTCATGAGGCCACTTTTATTAGGAGGAAAGTAAACATGTTGGAGTAGTTTAAGGCTGGTCATGTCTTTTTACAGTCATGTGCCAAGCTTCTTAGCACACCGAGGGATTAAAGAGCAAGTAAACTCCCCCATTTTTATGTTTCAAAGTATGACCTCTATATGGGTGCTTAACCTTTCAATCATTTGTTTTTTTTTTTTTAGTAGTAATTACCTGGTTTAATATTATTATACAGGATTTATACAGCGCCAACACTTTACGGAGCGCTTTACAACATGAGGGCAGACAGTACAGTTACAATACAATTTATTACAGTAGGAATCAGAGGGCCCTGCTCATTAGAGCTTACAATCTAATCTTCCTGATTTAGTGCACTTCCCTATTGTCAGTGACAACGCTATAGCAGGCAATCCCCTGGCTGCTGCATTACCACCCCGCAAATTCCCCGCTGGGAAGGCTTCAAGTGGTTGTAAACCCTTTACAACCTCTTTTTACTACAGACAAGCCTATGATTGGGCTTACCTGTAGCTACACTGGATATCTTAGGAGATATCCCTGTATTTGCATGTGCCAACTTCATCAGCACATGCACACTTAAGGAAACTGCAGCAACGGCACATACGTTACCGTTACTGGCGGCACTCACACGCATTTGCGGGAGTGATGTCATCGCGGCTCCGGCCAATCACAGAGCCGGAGCCGTGATCCTCCCCCACCCCCCACCCCCCCCGGGAGTGATGTCGGCCGCTGGAGCGGTGAATGAGGACGGCTGCGGGGGCTTCAATCTCAGGTAAGAAATTCATAATGAGCTAGTATGCCATGCATACTAGCTCATTATGCCTTTTGTATTGCAGGTATTTTTTTTTGGGGGGGGTTTAGGGTTTACAACCACTTTCACCTTTCTCCTCTGGGAGTCACCCCACATGATCCTTTTCATCAGATTACAGGGCGACTCCAGCAGGTTGACTAACATCTGAACATCTTCACCCTCCCCTTGCTCTCCACCTCATCATCTGCATTGGGCTGCGGGGGGGTGACCCCAGCTTTGGTTGATAGTCGTCTTCTTTTTCTTCTTTTTGCCTGTTGGCTGGCCTACATCTTTTTTTTTTTTTTTCTCTAAACAAACATGTTACGACAAAAGCGCCGATCAGCCCTGTGTAGCCGTGGGAAAACAAAGTCCTGTTCCTGCAGTGACGCAGTTTTCGCCAGACATCTGCCTACTCTGACCATCAAGATCACCATGCAGGGCAGAGCAAGTACAACTTTGTCACAGGATCACAGTATAAAGAGGCAAATGATGTATGTGGCATTATACATTTTTATCTATCTATACACTGTTGGCTCTATTTTTATTATTAGCTTATGATAAATATGGTGTAGTTGCATTGAGCTTATTGTTACGTTAAAGTGGTTGTAAACCCTCACATATACCCAGTGAAGTGACTGGCCTCAGGTGATACACAGAGATAAAACAAATCCTCTTACATAAGTTGTACCTGTTCATCTGCGGCTGGCTTTGCCTTAAATCCATTCAAAGTGCAGAATATACACAAGCTCTGAAAAGCAGGGGGCAGAGAGCTGAAGGTACATCAGGAAGGAGAGCTCTGAGAGCTGATTGAATGGAAAGGACACACCCTCCTTTACACAGCACACAGGAACAGAGCTGAGACTGTCACTCACCGGATGTGCCCTCTTCTGTCACCCTTTTTCTCTTGGTTTCAGGAAAACTTGACAGTCAGAATACAAGGTCCAGGAGTGCGTTGTGGTCAAAATGCAGGGTCCATGAGTGCGTTGCGGTCAGAATGCAGGGTCCATGAGTGCGTTGCGGTCAGAATGCAAGGTCCAGAAATGCGTTGTGGTCAGAATGCAGGGTCTATGAGTGCGTTGTGGTCATAATGCAGGGTCCATGAGTGCGTTGTGGTCAGAATGCAAGGTCCAGGAGTGGGTTGTGGTCAAAATGCAAAGTTCAGGAGTGCGTTGCGGTCAGAATGCAGGGTCCATGAGTGCGTTATGGTCAGAATGCAAGGTCCAGAAATGTGTTGTGGTCAGAATGCAGGGTCCATGAGTGCGTTGTGGTCAGAATGCAGGGTTCAGGAGTGCGTTGTGGTCAGAATGCAGGGTTCAGGAGTGCGTTGTGGTCAGAATGCAGAGTCCAGGAGTGCGTTGCGGTTAGAATGCAGGGTCCAGGAGTGTGTTGCGGTCAGAATGCAGGGTCCATGAGTGCGTTGCGTTAAGAATGCAGGGTCCATGAGTGCATTGCGTTAAGAATGCAGGGTCCATGAGTGCGTTGTGGTCAGAATGCAGGGTTCAGGAGTGTGTTGTGGTCAGAATGCAGGGTTCAGGAGTGCGTTATGGTCAGAATGCAGGGTTCAGGAGTGCGTTGCGGTCAGAATGCAGGATTCAGGGGTGCGTTGTGGTCAGGATGCAGGGTTCAGGAGTGCGTTGCAGTCAGAATGCAGAGATGGGGGGGGGGTGAGGTGAATGGTGGTAGAGGACACTATTATGGGGGATGGAGGCGGGAGGGGGAGAGAGAGACCGGGACATAGATGGCGTGGAGGAGGCGGGAGGCTGGAAGGGGAGACAAGGACTGACACATAGAAGGAGGCGGACGGTGGCGCAGGAACCTGTTCGCGATCCACCTGTCACCTGCCGGCGATTGACAGGGAAGCACAACAATACATTCTGTATGTATTACCTGTCTTACCCCATTTTCCTATTACAGACTTATGAACTGGCCATTTTGGCCAATATGAAATAATACAAATTTTGCTGACAGCCACAGGGAACAAAAAACACAAGGAACGCTTTGTGCACTGCTATTCTGCAGACAGTGGCTGTAGAGGGCTCATTAGATTTGCCATGGTAGCAATTGCATCATTCCTTGGAAGAATGGATACTTCAAGAGCTTGCGCAGCTATTGTAGAAGTAGAAATAAATAAATATCATTTATAGACTTGGTTGTGTCACTGCCTTGCCTCTCAATCTCTAACTTCTAAGCTTCTTTTTAGTCTTCCATATTTTTGGTGATTAGTACAGCCAGGTAATCTTCATGTCATATCTGCAGAACTGTAAGGAACAGTAAGTTTAGAGTTGGCAGGATATGCTGTTCTAAGAATAAATGAACAGCTTTGGTACCGTATTTTGCAAGTTATTTTTTCCATGCATAAAGTAGATCTTTTTTGAGCAAAAAAAAAAAAAAAAAGATTAATGTACCCTCTGACTCACAGCAGTAAGACTTTAATCACCCATCTATTAGGAGCGTGGCGATCCCAGCACAACCACAGGTATGTGGACTGCGCCTGACCCTGCTGGATGCTGCAGATCTGATTAATCCCTTTGATTGGTGGACTCTACCAGCTCGGAGATCAGTACACCGCCTACAAGCAGGACGGTTCCTTTCTGATGGCTGTGGTACGCTGCATTGTCTATGCGGGGGGTGTAATCCAGTTGACATCATTTTCTTGCCCAGATGTGCTTTTAACCTGTCTTGGTGACCTTTTATAAAATGCCTTGTATGGAGGTAATTGGAAGAAGATGTGCCTGAGGCTAATCTGCAGTGTTCTGTAACGCTAGGCATTCGACGGCATACGTTCTTGATATTTAATATCCAAACATCAATTAAATGCTTCCTGGCAGAGAAGCATCTGGTTCTTTAAACTGGCGCAATCTTTGGAAGTCCTTTTATTATTTACAGTAAACAATATGGAAAGAATGTCTGAGGTTTTTATCAGTGATGTATTATAGGAGAGGTGCTGTCCACACTCAGTAGGTGATATCGGGTGAAGATCAGATATACTGGAATGACCCTATATACTCTGTGTATAGCGGCTTTGTGTTGTAGCTGGTCATTGCACAATCTTTAGTTGCAGCCCTAGTGCCATTAATTTTTAGCTAACGTGTGAGTTTGTAGAGGTAAAAAAGTGGGGTGGTTGGCGCTACCCTGTTGAACAAAATAAGTATGAGAGAAGGTGGTGGGTGAGTGCCCTGAATGCAAAGAAAAAGGGAATACCTATCCTATAGGGACTATGTATGTGTATGTGTACCCTACAGTGGTGGATATAAGTGTGGTCTGCAAACGTGTGCTAAATCAGATAAACAATGCATGTGTGACATATAAAGGCAGATATGTATAAGTGATCAAACAAGAGTTGTCATACACATAATAGGAAATTCTATATAGATATGTCCATCAGGCCAAGAATGAACCCTAAAACCTATACATATATGTGTTACATAAATGTAACTACCAAACTATCCAACCATGTAATTAGACGTAAAATATAATAAAAAGAAAAACAATATTGTGGTTGAAAAGTCCCACCAAGGTGTGTGTAAAAATAGAAATATAAATAAAGTCACACACCTTGGTGGGACTTTTCAACCACACATATATGTATAGGTTTTAGGGTTCAGTCTTGGCCTGATGGACATATCTATATAGAATTTCCTATTATGTGTATGACAACTCTTGTTTGATCACTTATACATATCTGCCTTTATTTGTCACACATGCATTGTTTATCTGATTTAGCACACGTTTGCGAGACCACACTTATATCCACCACTGTAGGGTACACATACACTTACCTAGTCCCTATAGGATAGATATTCCCTTTTTCTTTGCATACAGGGCACTCACCCACCACCTTCTCTCACTTATTTTGTTCAACAGGGTAGCGCCAACCACCCCACTTTTTTACCTCTGCTCACTGTAAGTTCCTCGGGAACCCTATAGGGGGGTCTGCAACCCACTATCATCTTGAGCGCGGAGCATACCACAAATTTAACGTGTGAGTTTGTGCCCATCGTAATGCCTGGTACCGCAGTCCCATGTGTTTTGGTGCGGCGGGATTTTACAACTGGTGACAGCCCATTTTTTGCGCATTTCTTGGGCAGCCTATTGAATTATAAGAGGCTGTTCTAAAACGTGATGCGCAGAAACGCACAGAAAACCTTCGGACGCACCTCCTAGGACGCAAGCCCTAAATGTATTCTAATTCCTGGAAGTAGGGACACTTAACCACCAATAGGATTAAAGTAATGAATGCAGAAAGTTTATTAGTTTACCCGATTGAAGAGTTGTCTATAATCTGCTGCTAGCAACACAACTCCAGCTTTCCTTTTCTTTCAGGTAATGAGATTCTAACTGGTCTTGTGGGGAAAGCTGATAGTTCCCTCTTTGTAAAATAAAGATCGGTATTTGTCCTCCTGTAACAATAAAAGTCACACGTTCCATTGTAGGGCTGTGTAATAAAGGGTGTCTGGCAGGCGATGATGTGTCGTTACCTCTTTGGTAATGAATTACCTTTGTACAGTGACTAACAATGATCTGTCTCTGTAGTGCAAACAGATTGCGGAATGTTAGAATGTGGCCTGCTTGTTTTCTGCCATATACAACGGGGGAATTTCCCTTAGTATTCTGTCTATTGCCCTGCAGTGATGAAGGATCGAGCGATCTCCTCCTTCTTTGCAGTGGGAGATTGGAAATATGTTGAATACGTTTAGTACAAGAATATAAGTTATTTCAGCTATCGGAATGTGATGTAGTCAAGTTTGTTCACCAACATGTAACATTACTGTGCATTCTCACTTCTCTCTATCTCCATGTATTGTAGAGCAGACACGGCAAACTGGCATTTTCTAGGTCACATGTACCCCTTGCCCACCTTCTGTGAAACCCAAATTGATTGAAGCAAAACTATTCCCCAATCAATTTATTTCCTAATAGAAGTTTGTATCTCCATACTTCAGGAAATGTTTTATGAGCTTTTTCTTTGGTATGAAATGTTATAAGGTGCAATTCTTATGTTCAATACCAAAGTGCTGTAATCCTTTTCTGGATTTAGATGAGTGTGGCCCTCAGTAGATATAACGTGGCCCCTTTGAAGATCTATGGCACAGGATTCCACCTGTTTCTTCAATTGAGTTTGGGAAATTATTTCTGTGCTTTGCCTTCATACTTTGTTGCTCTGCTGTATCTGACTGGAGAACCCACCATTATTAGACTTATGCTAGAATGTGAATGTTTGGTTTTCTGTTGTTGTTGTTATTGTGGGGGCTTACTTGAGCTTTCCATTTGCCTCCCTTATTTGGCTTTACTTACGTTGAGTTTGGCTTTTCAGCATAATGTGATTGTTAGGCCCCTTTCACACTGTTGGACCGTTCAGGTCCGCCTGTCAGTTTTGTTGGCGGACCTGAACGGGCGCTCCATGCTAGTCTATGTCAGCGGGGACATGTCCGCTGACATCCGACCCGGTCTGATCCGCTAAAATCAGACGGATGCCCCTACGCTCACATCCGTCCCTATCGGATCGGGTGCGATCTGATGAAAATGGACATGCTGTCCGTTTTGGTCCGATCTCTCCATAGCAACCAGCGGCGCTCGACAAGCCCCTCCCCGCTCACTGAGCAGAGAGGGACCTGTCATCCGCCGGCTCAGCAGAGATCAACGGAGAGATTTCCCGGTGGGCTGGTGGACTCCGTGGCAGCGGATCCGCCTCGTGGGAATGAAGCCTTAGGCTCTGTTCACATCTAGGCGTTGCTATTTTACAGGCGTTTTTTTTGGGCGTTTTTGTACAGGCGTTTTGAAGGTTAAAAGGTCACCAATGTAAAAGCAGTAAAACGCCTGTAATCTGCCAAAAAAGAAGCTCCTGCACTTTCTTGAGTGACGGGCGTTTGGCTTCAGATGACAGAACGCTCAGATGTGAACAGGGGCCATTGAAATGAATGGGTTTGTCTTGTTGGGTGTTTTTTAGAGCTGAGGCTTACAGCAGAAAAACGCCCAAAAATGCCTAGGTGTGAACAGAGCCTAAGACCCGGTTCACACAGGGGCGATTCGTCAGGCGACTTAGCCGACTGACAAGTCGCGTCCCATTCTGTACTATGGAACCGTTCTAATAGGAGCGACTCAAGTCGCGCCGACTTAGAAAAAGGTTCCTGTACGACTTTTGGGGCGACTTCAGGCGACTTGCATTGACTTCTATACAGAAGTCGTTTTGCAAGTCGCCGCTAAAGTCGTGTGCAGGCCGCCTCACAGAGTCGGCCTGCAAGTCGTGTTGCCCCTGTGTGAACCGGCTCTTAAGAAAAAAATTTTATTAAATAAAAAAAAACAAACATCTTATCTTATACTTACCTGCTCTGTGTAATGGTTTTGCACAAAGCAGCCCTGATCCTCTTCTTCTCGGGTCCCCCGCTGGGGCTCTGGGCCCTCCCCCTTGCCGAGTGCCCTCACAGCAAGCAGCTGCTGATAGTAGAGGCTTTATAGGATACTTAAAGGGGTTGTCAACCCTCAGGGTTTTTCACCTTAATGCATTCTGTTCCAGAAACGTAAGCAGGAGGAGCTTTTAGTCCTCTGCTGATGGTCACATGTTCAAAAAAAAAAAAACAGCCTTTGGAATACAAAGTAAAAAAAAAATGATTAATATCAATAAACTGTTCTAAATTGGCATACAAATATATATGTTCGATCGCTCGGTTCTCAGTGCAGAAGCGCCTGGGTACAGATGCTGCATCCACCTAGGTAAGTAATGAATGGGCAAAAAAAAACAAAAAACATACTTCTCTTTTAAAAAAATACCTTTCCTTTTCAATCTGCGGTGCTGTAATTTTCTGTAAAATGCAATATGGCTACCTGGAGGTGTTCTCTACACAAAATGTATACAGAACGTCCCCCCCCCCCCCCCAAAAAAAAAGAAACCCATAATTTCCTGCTTATGTGATTGGCTCCCTGATTTTCCACACTAGTCAGATACAAGTCAGATTTCAGGCATCCCCTGCAACAAAAATGTCATTTTGGATACTCCCAATAGGAAATCACGTGTAAAGGGAAGCCGACCCTGCAATTTTTCTCATTAGAGCCCTGCAGGTGCAGCAGCTGATTGATAATTATGAAACCACTCCCGTTAGATTCACTTACCACACAGAGACAGACAAACACACAGGGATGTCTTCAGAATATCAAAAGGTTGGAAAAAAGTTTGTCAAAATCCTTGTAATGTACATAGATCACCCAAAGGGGAATGTTTTTCTTTTCTCAACAAAAGTGGAGTTACTTTTTAAGTAAATCGTATGTACCCAATAAGATGCTTAGGTAAAATGTATGGCTATAGCACTATGATATTCATTTTATATTTTGATTTTTTTTTCAGGTTGAGAATGTGGCACTCCTCCTTATTTGGATGGTATAGGAGCTATTATTACACAACCCTGGATCCTGTACCTGGACAATGTGTGATGGATAAACACAACTGAACAGCCTATGGTGACCTGGTGGAATAGAGCAATTGTATGCTGAGCATATTATTCTGGATTAACCATGAGGCCAAAAACTTTCCCTGCCACCACTTATTCTGGAAACAGCAGGCAGAGACTGCAGGAGATCCGGGAAGGCTTGAAGCAGCCACCAAAGCCGGTGGCTCAGGGTTTATCTGTTGGGCCCAGCAATGATTCTCTGCAGGTTCTGCATAGCAAAGACGCAGCAAGACAGCAGCAGCAGCAGCTACGACAACCGGCCAAATTTGGCCCTTATCAAAAGGCATTACGGGAGATCCGTTACTCATTGCTGCCTTTCGCCAATGAATCTGGCCATGTGGCTGCAGTAGAAGTGAACCGGCAGATGCTGCAGGACCTGGTGAAAGTGGGCTGTGATCAGGTAGGTTGATTACGTCAAGTTCAGCAAAAAAAAAATTGTGACCGTTTTGACCATTTGTGCAGCGGGCTTTCAAACACACTCTTTTGGGAAAAAATACACTTTTCTTTAATCAAAAAAATAAGAAAACCGTAAAGTTAGCCCAATTTTTGTTGCATATTGTGAAAGATGATGTTATGCTGAGTAAATAGACCCCTAACATTCAGTTGTAAAAAAAAAAAAAAAAAAAAAAAGACCCCTAACATGTTGCACTTCAGCCCCGGAGGATTTGGCTGCTCAATGACCAGGCCATTTTTTGCGATTCGGCACTGCGTCGCTTTAACTGACGCGGTCGTGTGACGTTGTACCCAAACAAAATTGATGTCCTTTTTTTCCCACAAATAGAGCTTTCTTTAGGGGGTATTTGATCATCTCTGCAATTTTTATTTTTTGCGCTATAAACAAAAAAAAAGAGCAACAATTTTGAAATAAAAGCAATATTTTTTACTTTTTGCTGTAATAAATGTCCCCCAAAAATATATAAAAAAAAACTATTTTTTTCCTCAGTTTAGGCCGATATGTATTCTTCTACATATTTTTGGTAAAAAAAAAAAGGCAAAAAGCGTATATTGATTGGTTTGCGCAAAATTTATAGCGTCTACAAAATAGGGGATGGTTTTATGGCATTTTTATTTTATTTTATTTTTTTTTTATTAGTAATCAGCGATCTGCGATTTTTTTTTTTTCATGACTGCGACATTATGGCAGACACATTGGACATTTTTTACACTATTTTGGGACCATTGTCATTTATACAACGATCAGTGCTATAGAAATGCATTGATTACTGTGTAAATGACACTGGCAGTGAAGGAGTTAACCACTAGGGGGCAGTGAAGGGGTTAGGTGTGTCCTAGGGAGTGATTCTAACTGTGAGGGGGCTGGGCTTGAACGCACAGGACAGTGATCGCTGCTCTCGATGACAGAGAGCAGTGTTCTCTGTCCTGTCACTAGGCAGAATGGGGAATGCTTTGTTTACAAAAGCATCTCCCCGTTCTACCTCTCCATGACACGATCGTCGGGAGACCGGAGGACATCGAGTCTGCGGGCGCGACGGGGGCGCGCTGGCACGGCAGGGGAATTCAAAGGGACGTACAGGTACGTCCATTTGCCCAGCCATTCCATTCTGCCGACGTAAATGTACATGCGGTGGTCAGCAAGCGGTTAAAAATGTTTAACAGTTACCCGTTTTAGAGTTACAGAGGCGGTCTAGTGCTAGAATTATTTCTCTGGCTCTGACGATCGTGGTGAATATCGCACATGTGTGATTTGAACACCATTTACATTTGCAGGCGTGACTTGCGCATGCGTTTTCTTTGGTGCGTGAGCTCGCGGGGACAGGGCGCCTTAAAAATTTTTGTTATTTATTTTCTTCTTCCTTTTTTTTTTTTTAAATCAAACACTTGCCGGGCGTGCCAGATGGTCGTTTGGGTCTCCCGGTGGGATGGAAGTCCCAAGCAGAGCGGGCCACTCCTTATAACGGCCGAGTGGCTCATTAGCTGCTTCAGCCAAATGACGTACAGGTACATGACTTGGCGTGAAGTGGTTAAAATTAGCCGTGATCATAAAGATAAACTATTTTTAGCAGCACAATGCACCCCAACACATGGTAGTATGCTGCCATAAACTGCAAAGCATATACGGTAAGGCTTTTAGTACACGTGGTGCCACCGAAAGTGAGAGCAATGGACCACACTAACACTTATGCCCCGTACACACGATCAGAAATTCTGCCAGCAAAAGTCCGATGTGAGCTTTTGGTCAGAAATTCCGACCGTGTGTATGCTCCATCGGACTTTTGCTGGTGGAATTCCAGCCAGCAAAAGATTGAGAGCAGGTTCTCTATTTTTCGGTCAGAAAAAGTTCCGAACGGAAATTCCAATCGTCTGTACAAATTCCAACGCGCAAAATTCCTACGCATGCTCGGAAACAATTTGACGCATGCTCGGAAGCATTGAACTTCATTTTCTCGGCTCGTCGTTGTGTTGTACATCACCTCGTTCTTGACAGTCAAAAGTTCAGAGAACATTTGTGTGACCGTGTGTATGCAAGCCAAGCTTGAGCGGAATTCCATCAGAAAAACCATCCAAGTTTTTTCTGACGGAAAATCCGCTTGTGTGTATAGGGCATTAGGTGTAAATGGGTCCAAGTCTAAGTCCATGCGCTTGTCAGGAAGCACCTTGATGATGCACATAGAGGTTGCAGTGGCAAAGTCCATGTGATAAGAACACCCAGACACCACACAGGCCTTGAAACAAGAGCCCAGAATGTAGGAGCGGGCCGCAGGTCACAGGGCAATGGTTTCCAATAAAACTGTCCCTAACTAACTGCTAAATTCAGTCCACTGTCAGCTTGTGAGAGTATATAAATACATATTTACTGGATTGTACAGATTCTCTTCTAAAGATAAATTGGTCTCCCTCCTAGCCAGGCTAATCCTCGGCATTCCTGAGTTTAGTGTATTTCAATTCTGAGGTCTCCACACTTGTCTTCAAGCTGGTTTAGGAATAGGCGAGATGTTTTCATGCTAAGCTGCTCTGCACCTAGTAGATCTTGTCATGTGTATTACATGTTGGTCTTGGAATTCTCAAGTATTGGCTTATCTTTATTTTTATTGATTGCATTCCATGTTCCCTTTGATCCTTGCATCATGGGTTACATTTTTAGAGGTTTTTCACTTGGTTGGAGTCTCCAAATGCATTTCTGAGTTAATTAGTAAACCCCAAAGTAGTCTGGAGTATACAGATCATTCAGACACTTTTGAGTAACCAAATTGGATACTCATGAAGTTACTCAGCACCCACAATATCGGTGTCCAGGCTACATGGTAATAATAAATCACACAAAGCTGATTTCCAGCCTTACCTCCAGTCTTGTACAGTTGTGTAGGCTCTTTTGTTGTACTGAAATGTCCTACTCGGATTCATTGCACACTGTGAGCTTTTCACAGTGTACATTAGAAGCTCTAGCAAGTCATATAGAGCCTAGTTTCCTAGCAGAACAGACTGCACAGGAGAAGTAAAGCCAAACGAGCTTTAATGGGTGGATGTCAGTCTATCATCATCTAGCCCCTTCCTCCCCAGATTTACTGTGTCTGTCCCTCCCCTTTTATTAATTGGATTTCACTTCTTTTCAATTATTATGGAGACTTCACATCACATTTGGGTTTTATCTAGGGCAGTCTGCATGCAAGTTTAGCCTGCCTAGGAACATCCACTCCTTCAGACTGACATCCACCCATTAAAGACAGCCAAAGCTCACTTGGCTGTATTTCTCCAGTTTTATTATGCACTCCTGTGACCATTTTCAGCAGACAGCGGGCTGAAGTCCGCTGACTGCTGATGCCACAGAGCCGGCCCAGGCTTGGGCAAGATTGCGACAATGGAGTCTGGATCCGCAAGATTGCAACAATGGAGTCGGGACCGGCACCCGGCTCAGCCTCTCAGCGTGAGAGGCTGAGCCGGCTGCTCCTGCCCCCTCCACAGCCCAGAGCTCCAGTGAGCGAGGAGGGGGCAGAGCAGAGAGCTGCTGGCTGACAGTCACCAGCTCTCTGCTTGGGGAGCTGTGAGAACTGAGCAATCTGTGATGTTTGATCACTCAGTTCTCAGTATTATGCCCCGTACACACGATCTGACTTTCCAACAACAAAACCGTGGATTTTTGTTTGAAGGATGTTGGCTCCAACTTGTCTTGAATACACACGGTCACACAAATGTTGGCCAACAATTACGAACGTAGTGATGTACAAGGCGTACACGGTATCTCCATTACGAACGCTTGTTTGACAAGACCGAACGCTTCCGGCTCGTACTTGATTCCGAGCAAGCGTGGACTTTTGTACACACGATCGGAAAGTCCGACAACACATTTGAGAACCTGCTAGCCAACATTTGTTGGCAGAAAGTCCGACAACAAATGTCTGATGGAGCATACACAAGGTTGGACTTTCAGCCAACAAGCTCACATCCAACATTTGTTGGAAAATCCGATCGTGTGTACGGGGCATAAGAGCTGGCGGGGGGACAGATGCAGTATCGGATCGATGTTGCATCCACCTAGGTAAGTATAAATCTGAAAAAAAACAAACCCATACATCTTTTTTAGGGCATTTTGATATTTGCATAACCAGCTGACTTGCAGCAGGGTTGAGGACTCTTAAAAGGAATACGGAGGTATATGAGCTGCTTGCTGTCGGCTTGCTTTGCATAGAAAAGCACAATGTGATGATATCACTGGGTCTAAAATAGGGCATGTGATGAAGACCTAAATCAAAATCTAGCTTTGAAACTCAACTCCTAGAAACTATAAAATGATCGTTGGCTGTTCCTGTACTACAAGGCTTAATTGCCCATTAAGGTCCAGGGCACAGAGAAAAAGCAGATTTACTAACCTGATCCTACCCAGTGCTAGACCAGTCCCTACAGCGTCTTCTCCCCCGCTCTCCACTGGTCTAAGGTGCTTTTGTATTTTTTATTTTTTTTGCCATGCTTTGTGCTTTTTAATTTTAATTCTAATTGTTACATTTGCCCTCTTAATTTTACATTTTATTAGCGCCCACTGAAGGTCAGTACCCATGACAGTACAGCCTTGTGAAGTCGGTGGAATTCAGTAAAAGATCCCATTGTGATGGATGAAAAGTGTAGTTGAATGCTGATGACAAAAGTTTCAGCAATGTTTGCCACGTCACAGGAAACACACTCACAATAGGGTAAGGGTGGACCAGTTCCTCTGTGGGATTGTCTCCCTATAAAACCTCTTCGTTTCAGAAAATTCTTCACACTCGCTGAACATTCCAAACTTGTCGGCATTGATGACTTTTATTCTCTTAAACGGAATATTGTGCAATATAAGCAGAGTACCATAGAGGTTTACAGAGCCAGTGCTACTATTTGAAAACACATACTTTGAAAAGCCTTTAAATTAGATGATTAAAGCGGTAATAAACCCCAAACCAAAAATGTAATATATTGCACTTTACCAATCAATAGATGTAGTGGCTGCATTAGTTTTTCTGTTTTCACCTGGTGCTCTGGCCAGTCACACACCTCCTGTATGGGAGTGCTCCCACTCTGGATGAAGGAGCACAGGGGGCACGTTGTGGACAGCAGCATTGTCAGTCTATGGGGGAGAGGGGTGTTCAATAAACTAGCAGATTTAAAGCTGAACTCCAGCTTTTGATATACTGTATATAACTCGTTTGGGCCAGCTTGGCCCAAACAATGTCCCTTGCTAACATGTGATGTGCGGTATAAACTGTATGTAGCTGTGGCTAGATACAGCATGCCGCACTGGGTTCTGGGTTCGAGCTGTGACATCATCAGCCCGCCTCTATGACTCAGCCAATCAGAGGAAGCGTTGCATTTCTTGATAGAATACATTGCTTTCTCTGAATGGCTGAGCACCTCTGTGATAGACTCTACTGTGTTCCGGGTATGAGACAGGAAGGTCTCGGCTCGAACCCAGAACGCGGTGTGGTATGCTATATGTAGCCGCAGTTACATACAGTTTATACCGCACATTAGCGGCCTCACATGTTCGTGAGAGACATAGTTTGGGTCAGTTATGTAAAGCAGGGCTTGACAAATTTGCATTGTGTCTAGGAGCTGGCTAAAAAAAATTAGAAGCCATTTTTTTAAACTAACAAATCTTATGGTTGGAACATGTAACATGTTCCCGAAGATGAGCCGTTTTTGTGTTTTTTGCACGTATGTTTAACCACCTCAATACAAGGCATTTTCACCCCCTTCCAGCCCAGGCCAATTTTCAGCTTTTAGCGCTGTAACATTTTGAATAACAATTGCGCGGTCATGCAAAGCTGTACCTAAATGAAATTTTTTATAATTCCTTTCCCCGCAAATAGAGCTTTCTTTTGGTGGTATTTGATCACCTCTGCGGTTTTTATTTTTTGCGCTATAAACAAAAAAACAGCAACAATTTTGAAAAAAAACACAATATTTTTTACCTTTTGCTATAATAAATATCCCCAATTTTTTTAAAAAAAATGTTTTTTTCCTCAGTTTAGGCCCATATTTCTACATATTTTTGGTAAAAAAAAAAATTGCATAAGCATATATTGATTGGTACGCGCAAAAGTTATAGCGCTTACTAAATAGGTTATTGATTTATGGCATTTTTATTATTACATTTTTTTTTTTTTACTAGTAATGGCGGTGATCTGCGATTGTGACATTGCGGCGGACAGATCGGACACTTTTGACACTATTTTGGGACCATTGACATTTATACAGCGATCAATGCTATAAATATGCACTGATTACTGTATAAATGTCACTGGTAGGAAAGGGGTTAACACTAGGGGGCAATCAAGGGGTTAAATGTGTTACCTAGGGAGATTCTAACTGTGGGGGGATGGGACTGACTAGGGGAGGAGACCGATCGGTGTTCCTTTACACACAGCTCTGCTCTGTCACAAGCGATTGCGGGTGCCCGGCGGTCATCTCGGCCACCGGGCATGCGCATCGGCTCCTCGGTGACATGGCAGGCGCACGCCCCCTATACCGCCAGGAAGCTGAGGACGTCATATGACGGCCACCTAGGATGGGAGATCCTATCTTCTGACATCATATGGCTATGGGCCGGGAAGAAAGTGGTTAAAAAAATCATTTTAGGCCTGAAGATTACATTAAGCCCCCAAATATTATATATTTTCTGAAAGGAGACACCCTAGATAGTAAAATAGTGGTAGTTCCAATTTTTTTATGTCACGCGATATTACCGCAAAGGTCTAGGAAACACAAAATTTCAGCAAAAAAAACATTAAAAGCTGTTTCTAGGGGGCACAAAAATGCAATAAATTGCCCAATTTTTTGGTCAGATATGAAAGCTGAGCTTGCAACGAGTAAATAGATACCCAACACGTCAAACCTTAAATTTGCAGATAAAATGGTGACAAACTTCAGTAGTATCCTATATTTTCCATCGGTCACCAGTTTAGCATTACGAAGCAGGTTTGGTGCTAGAATTATTGCTATTATTCCAGTGTGCGCTGCGATATTTAACGTGTATTGAAATCCATGTTTTCAGGCGAAGGTGCCCTGCTACATGCGTAAATATGGGGGTGGGGGGGGTCTCAGTATTTTTTTAAGGGGGGGGGTTATGTGCTTGGGTATAACTTTAAAAAAAATACATTTTCTTTTACAAAAGGTCCCCTATGTGACAGGTTCTCTTTAATGAGACATGCAGGATCTAAAAGACCCTGCATGTCTCCCCCGTGCTCCACTGAATGTAATGCAATGCACTCTTCATGGGCGGGGAAAACTGTCACCGGGACCCTGAAGTGACGTCACACATCACATCTGTGATCAGCTCTCCTCCCTCATCTCTACCTGACGGCAACCGCTATGCCGGTCCCGGGCCCACAGATGGGCAAGCGGAGCCCAGGATACATAGTGGGGGGGGGCAGGTTGTGCGCTCGAGGTATGTGGAGTATTCAGGCGGCAGCCCAGGATACATAGTGTGTGTGTGTGTGGGGGGGGGGGCAGGTTGTGCACTCGAGGTATGTGGAGTATTCAGGCGGCAGCCCAGGCGCCAGGATGCAATTTCTTGTCGCCATGGCGACCTGGGGCCTGCCTGGTATTTGTTGAGCCCTGAGTTAATCAATCTGCTCGCTCCGTTCTCTCTTCTTATCATATTCCTTGTAAACACATTTGCATGCAGCACACCAGATTGCTCCCAGGTCTGTCTCTCCCTGTCCTAGTCTAAGCTCTGCTGTGTATGGTATTGCAGGAGGCGGGTCCCAAGTCACATTCAGGTACTTGCACTAAGGCCACTTTCACACTGAAGGGCTGGCCGCGTTGACGATGGTAAAGTGTCGGTAGTTTTAGCGACACTTTACCGTCGTTTTAGCAGCGCTTTTCAGCCGCTAGCAGGGAGCTTTAACCCCCGCTAGCGTCCAAAATAGGGCTAAAAGCGCCCGCTAAGTGCCGCTGCCGAAGTGCTTTGCAGGCGCTGGCCATTGACTTCAATGGCAGGGGCGGTTTAGTAGCGATGTAGTCACCGCTCCCGCACCGCCCCAAAGATGCTGCTTGAGGACGTTTTTTCCCGTCCTGCAAGTGCACCACCCCAGTGTGAGAGCACTCGGACTTCCACACTGGGGCTGCAGAAGAGGCAGTTTACAGGCGCTATTTTTAGCGTAAAAAAACGCCTGTGGAACGCCTCAGTGTGAAACTGGCCTAATTGCATTAAAAAAAAAAAAAAAAATGAAATGTAAAGTTTTATTAATGGATTTTGAGCTTCATTAAAGTAGCTCAAAACACCAAACACCCTCCCAACACCTGCGTTTACTATCTTGTGTAAGAAAGATGTATGTACTACTTACCTATTTTCAGCCCGGCCCAGTCTGATGACCTCCCCTGTGCCCGCCAGCAGCGCCTGCAGGGGAGAAGATGTACAGTATTTGTAGCTTACATTTTTTAAAAACTTAGTAAAGTTTCACTTTATAGTGTAACTATGGGCAAAATAAAAATAAGTATAAGCTGTAGTCTGTCACAATAATGCAATATCATTAACACAGCAGTTTTTCGTTTTTCCCCTGTAAATTAGTGTTATTACCTGTTGATCTCGCCAATAGATATTGTTTGTCCACTCTCTATGATGTAGAGGTTAAGGCTCCATTTACACCTAAGTGTAGCAGCTACAAATACTGCAGCTGCTGACTTTTAATATTCGGACACTTACCTGTCCATGGAGCCCGCTATGTCCTCACCCAAATCCGATCTGTCCCTCGGCTCTGGGTGGAGGCGCCGCCATCTTCAGTAAGGGAATCAGGAAGTGAAGCCTTACGGCTTCACCGCCTGGTTCCCTACTGCACATGCACAAGTCGCGCTGCGCGTCCTCACTAGTCCCTGCTGTCTTCTGGGACCCGTGTTGTGTGTGTGTCCAGAATCTGCGGCAATCTATCGCCGGAAGTGGGAGCCAATACCTGAGCGGCTCTCCAACGGGGGGCACTCGAGAAGAGGAGGAGCCAGGAGCGCCGCTGAGGGCGCTGCCCCTCCTTCTCCCAGTTTAGGCTCTGCTGTATAGGGTATTGCAAGAGGCCAAGTCAAAATCAGATATGTACACTGGCTGCTTTTTTAATGAACACATACCTGCATGAATTTGTGCTTTTATTTTAATATCTGCCTGTAGTTCATATTTGGGCATATAGTAAGTGACATAGAGACACATTGGTTCCACCTTTTTTACAATCAAATACTGTATTTGTTTAATTTCTTTGTTGCTTTTGGCAGAGTGATCACAGCTCGGTATCCTTGTAGTTGATAAATGAGTTGATTTGGAAGGAGGCGGAGGTGAAGGAGTTAAGGCGATGTCGCATTCCAGCGTGGACGCTCTGGTGAAGTGTGGTCCTGGGTGGGTGGGGTGGGGGAGGCGGCCTGAATTTCCTTGCAGCTTCTCCAGCCTATAGCTGTGAGAGGAAATGTGTCAGGCTAATTACCAGCATTCCAGGCTTTTTCCAGGGGGGGCGTTGTCTCTTCCTTCACTTTGAATTGGCTCGTCAGAACAAAGCATGCAACGCAAAATTTTAACTGTCTAGAATAATCATTGCAACAGAAAATCGCAAAGTATGGAAACGTTCAGATCGGGTAGATGGAAGCTTGATTAGAATAAATGCATGTCTCTCCGAATCCGATCAGAAGATATTCTGCTGTATAAAAGTTCATTCATCAGCTGAAATGTATTTTCTATCGTGAGAAGGCCAAGTATAAGCTGATGACAGTGTAAAACGAAGTGCTGTCAGACTTCTTACTAAATAGACCCATTTTATTTGGCGTATTGTTAGGCCCGGCATTTATGGGCATATGGGTTCTGTTTATCCTAGGGCAGTGATGGCGAACCTTGGCACCCCAGATGTTTTGGAACTACATTTCCCATGATGCTCAACTACACTGCAGAGTGCATGAGCATCATGGGAAATGCAGTTCTAAAACATCTGGGGTGCCAAGGTTCACCATCACTGTCCTAGGGCCTGTTCACACCAGGATGCAGTGCGGGAAACCGCGTTCCGTGTGCATGTCCCTTTCGCACTAGGGTGTGCGATTTGCTGCCTGTGTTGATGTATTCCTTACAACACCCTAAATGTAGGCCTGGTTGCAGTGCGTTTTTCAAAAGTAGCACTGCGCTGAATCGCACATGAGTTGCACAGGAATGCGGACCGCCCTAAGGTTAGGTTCACACCTGTGCGGGTGATTGCTGCTGGGGGACCACACCTATTCCCGCAGCCGCAACCTCCCAAAAAGGGCGCTGCCGGTCAGGAGATGTGTGGGGCTGCCATTAATCCTAATGCACTTGTAAACCACAGCGCAGCTTTCCACACTGGGAACCGCACTGCACTTGCGGTTTCCGTGTGGGCCGTGTTTTCAAAACTGGAGCAGGGACCATTTCTTTGCATTTTCAGGATGCAGCAGCCCATTGAGATGAACAGGCTGCCACGCCCGCACAGAATGTGAATCGCAGAGCCGCACAAGGGTGAACCTAGCCTTCTAGCCCATCTCTAAGAAAAGGAAAAAATCCATGCTGTGGGGCTGCTCCTGCACTGCAGGGTAGAGCTGGGCGATTTTCTAAAAAAAAAAAAAATCTGCGATTTTGTTTAAAAAAAACTTGATTCACAATTCAAATCGAGTTTTTTTTTTTTTTTGATGTTAATAATCAGTAAAAATACTGATTTTTAACTTGTAAGCAGCAAGTGTCAGAAAAAGGCTTAGTCTTTTAAAGTGGATGTACACCTGATTTCATGAAATTTGACCTGGGCACATATAGCTGTAGTGTTTACTTATCTCTCTCCAAAGCATTAAGTCCCATGTCTTTCTGCTGCTTTGTTCTGTTATTGGCTTGATAACTTCTGACAAGTTCTCCAGCAACCAAGATAAAACCGGCCTCAAAGTTGTGTGGTGTAGGGTTGCTATATATAGATTAGCAGAGAGCTTGTCTTGTCACAGCACAGCTCTGCACAATCCCTCTCCTCTGCCTATGTGGGGGGGTGGGTGCCTTTTGTCCAATCAGCTGTTTCCCAGTGTATGCCAAGAATCCACTCCTACTGCTGAATGAGGAAGTAAAAATTCTAACCAATGTTAGAATTCTCAAGAATATAGCAAGCTGAAGACAGCAGATATACATGTAAAACTTATGTAGGGAGATTTGTTTTATCTCTGTGTATCATCTGAGGCTGTTCACTTCACTGGGTATATGTGAGGGTTTACATTTACTTTAAGTGGGTAAACTGACTTCATTTGCAGACCGAAGTTCATCTCTTGATTTCTAAAAAAAAACAGAAGGATACAATGTTTCTTTTTATCTCCCTTTCAGTGCATGTTGTTGATAAACACTACCAGCTGTTTTTTGTTTTTTTTTGACAGCTGTGAGAAGGGACTTGTTACATAATTCCTGGAAATGCTGCATTAAGATCATGAGGGGGGGTTGAATCGAGATCGCGATTTTTAATTTCTTTAACCACTTAAGGACCGTGTCACGCTGATATACATTGGCAGAATGGCACGGCTGGGCCTATCAACGTACGGGTATGTTGCCTTTAAGACGCGGCACTGTGGGTGTGCGCCCGCCGCAAGCTCGGTGAGTGTGACCGCGGGTCCCGCGGACTAGCTGTCCGCCGGGAGTCCTGCGATCATCTCACGGAGAGGAAGAACGGGGAAATGCTGATGTAAACAATCATTTCCCCGTTCTGCCTAGTGACAGGACACTGTTCACAACTCCCTGTGATCGGGAGCAGTGATCAGTGTCATGTCATACGTAGCCCATTGCCCAACACAGTTAGATCACATCCCTAGGACACACTTAACACCTTCAGCGCCCCCTACTGGTTAACCCCTTCACTGCCAGTGTCATTTTTTACAGTAATCAGTGCAATGTATGACACGGATTGCTGTATAAATGACAATGGTCCCAAAATGGCATCATAAGTGTTCGATGTGTCTGCCATAATGTCGCAGTCATGATAAAAATCGCTGATCGCCACCATTACTAGTAAAAAAAAAATATTAATAAAAATGCCATAAAACTATCCCCTATTTTGTAGACGCTATAACTTTTGCACAAACCAATCAATAAACGCTTATTGCGATTTTTTTTTTTTTTTTTTTTTTTTACCAAAAATATGTAGAAGAATACGTATCGGCCTAAACTGAAGAAAAAAATGTTTTTTTATATATTTTTTGGGGGATATTATAGCAAAAAGTAAAAAATATTGCTTTTTTTTCCAAAATTGTCACTGTTTTTTTGTTATAAATGAAAACCGCAGAGATGATCAAATACCACCAAAAGAAAGCTCTATTTGTGGGGAAAAAAGGACGTCAATTTTATTTGGGAGCCACATCACACGACCGCGCACTTGTCAGTTGAAGCGACGCAGTGCCGAATCGCAAAAAGTGCTCTGGTCTTTGGGCAGCCAAATGGTCCGGGGCTGAAGTGGTTAACAATTAATCGTGCAGCTCTACCCAGTCTATTTAAAACGTGTCTTTGTCCGTTCTCACTATCTTGACTGAAATTGAGGGGGGAATCTTCTCAATAGGGGCACAGACAACAATAAAATCTGACAGATTCTAATTCTTCTGTACTGTATCCAAAACGAAGAAGAACATTTCTTGAATCGGGCTTCAGAGGCTCAGTTTTTGCATAAAATTGCCTGTGCCTTGTCTTCTATGGAAGGTACCCGAAAACAGTGAGACATTTCAGCCAGTAATATGAATATTTCTATAAGAAGTAGTCTTGCTCACATGATTGTGCAGTGTGTTCATTCACCTAAAGGGAGGGTGGACTGCCAGATCCTGTATCCGGCTGTATTCTGTATCCGTCTGGGTACGTTACATCTGTTACATTACAGATCCATCAGCTTGGAACGGTACATCTGTTACATGACATTGCTCATTGGTACAGTCAGAGTTTTATGATTGCACTGATGAGCAATCCATCCAATCATGAAAGCCAAAACAGCTGTATTCATGTTTGATAGATGCCTCTATATTTTAGGATATACAGTGCCCTGAAAAAGTATTCATACCCCTTAAAAGTTTCCACCTTTTCTCATGTTACAACCAAAAATGTAAATGTATTTTATTGGGATTTTATGTAATAGACCAACACAACATGGCACGTAATTGTGAAGTAGAAGGAAAATGATAAATGGTTTTCATAATTTTTTACAAATAAATATCTGAAAAGTGTGACGTGCATTTGTATTCAGCCCCCCTGAGTCAGTACGTTGTAGAACTACCTTTGGCTGCAAGTCTTTTTGGAGATTTCCCTACCAGCTTTGCACATCTAGACATTTTTGCCCATTCTTCTTTGCAAAATAGCTCAAGCTCTGTCAGATTGGATGGAGAGTATCTGTGAACAGCAATTTTCAAGTCTTGCCACAGATTCTCAATTGGATTTAGGTCTGGACTGTGACTGGATCATTCTAACACATGAATATGCTTTGATCTAAACCATTCCATTGTAGCTCTGGCTGTATGTTTAGGGTCGTTGTCTGGCTGTATATTTAGGGTCATGAACATCTGCCCCAGTCTTAAGTCTTTTGCAGACTCTAACAGGTTTTCTTCTAAGATTGCCCTGCATTTGGCTCCATCCATCTTCCCATCACCTCTGACCAGCTTCCCTGTCCCCACTGAAGAAAAGCATCCCCACAACATGCTTCCACCACCATGTTTCACGGTGGGGATTGTGTGTTCCGGGTGATTTGCAGCGTTAGTTTTCCGCCACACAGCTTTTTGCTTTTAGGCCAAAAAGTTCAATTTTGGTCTCATCTGACCAGAGCATCTTCTTCCACATGTTTGCTGTGTCCCCCACATGGCTTCTTGCAAACTGCAAAGGAGACTTCTTATGGCTTTCTTTCAACAATGGCTTTCTTCTTGCCACTCTTCCATAAAAGCCAGATTTGTGGAGTGCACGACTAATAGTTGTCCTGTGAACAGATTCTCACACCTGAGCTGTGGATCCCTGCAGCTCCTCCGGAGTTTTTTTTTTTTTTCGAAGCACGTGATTAGAGCCAGAGGCTATAATAGGCTTCCAAAAAGGGTGGGCTTGGGGAGAAGAGCACTGCGCTCCAAGCCCACTCAGTTGTGTGATAATAGTGAATGAATATTGGCTATTCTCAGGAAGCGGGTTGTGAGAAAGGAGAGGCAATTTTATTGTCCAAGAGGGAGGAGGAGGAGGGAGAAGACACGCGGCCGGGGGAGAAGCAAGGGGAAGAACGATGGACCTACCAGCTGCCACTCCAGGGATGGTTCACCATCCAGCTCAGCCATCCAGCACTTCCCAGCTCAAGGAGGAGAAATCGCTGAGTTTGGGCAGGACAGAGGTAAGGGGGCCGTCCGTTAATGTCCGTCTCCCACCGAGGAGCACCAGCCACCACTGCTTTTCAAGCTTCTTTCCTGCTGCTGGCATCACTCTGGACACCATTAGCCGGGAGAAGAGGTGGCATGCAGTTGGTATCACTCAGAGGAGGCATCAGCTTATGCGGCTCTTGCTATCTACTACAGCTCCAACTTTACAAGTAGCTCCTCTGCATTGAACTCTCTTTGATGCTCTGGAATCTTGGGCCAGCAAGCCCAGACTGTGATCTACCAGTCACCTGTCCACAGTCTACTGGCAGATCGTGATCTACAGGTTGCTGACCCCCAGTTTAGGAAATATTTACTTGTGAAGCCTCCGTGCCATTCCTTCAAAGCCCTGTGCTGTGAACAGCAGCTCTTCCAATCAAAGGACTGGAGCTTGCCAACCCCAAGCAAGACAGGTGAAGATGGAAGCCTTGTCAGCTGTGACAGTGTGCCACTGGAGGGCTTTGTTTTAAGGTATATTTCACATAATGTGCTAGTATGCGATGCATGCTAGCACATTATAACTTTGCCTACAGGTAAAAAAAAAACTGTGGTTTACTACCGCTTTAAGTGTGGAGGAACTTCCTTGAGCTGTGACCTTAATCCTACTGAACACCAGATGAATTGGAACACTGATTATGAGCCAAGACTACTTTTCCAGCTACCTGACCATTTGAATTCTCTTTTTGCTTCAAATTTTGTAGAAAGCTTCCTAAGATGAGTGGAAGCTGATATAGCTGCAGAGGGGGTGGTTTTGGAATGGGATGTCCAACATACTCATATAGATGTGATGTTCGATGCCCATAAACTTTTAAAGCCATATGGTGTCTATAAGACAGTGGCCCATAAACTAGATTGGTAAATCTAAAGGAGATTGTACAGGGATTTAGTTTGTGATTGTACAACATTGCTAGAGACATCTTGGTAGATGAAACGAGGAGCGACTGGAGCTTCACATTTCAGATGCTTTGGGGAAGATTTACTAAAACTGGTGCACTCAGAATTTGGTGCAGCTGGGCATGGTAGCCAATCGGCGTCTAACCTCAGCTTGTTCTGTTAGGCCCCTTTCACACGAGGCAGACTCCGTCTCTACGGAGCCCGCCTCGGTCCGCCGGCTCAGCGGGAGATCAGTCCGTTGATCTCCGCTGAGCCGGCGGATGACAGGTCCCTCGCTGCTCACTGAGCGGGGAGGGGCTTGTCAGGTGCCGCTGACGCCTATGGAGGGATCGGATGAAAACGGACAGCCTGTCCGTTTTCATCCGATCTCACCCGATCCGATCCGCCAGCGATGGACCTGGACGTAGAGCCATCCGTCTGCTTTTCAGCGGATCGGACCGGGTCAGATGTCAGCGGACATATCTCCGCTGACATCCGACGCTCCATAGACTAACATGGTCCGGTCGTGTGAAAGGGGCCTTAAGCTTTTGGCAATAAAACCCGGAAGCTGATTGGTTCTATGCTGAAGTTCACCTGATTTTACATTCTCCACTCTTAGTAAATAAACCCCTTTGTGTTTTCTCACATTTGTAGTGTGGAATGATTGATTCACTGATCTTTTGCTACTGAATGCCTGTAGGGTCATTTATGTATTTTGCTGCCAGTTTTTGTCAGATTAGGTCCTGTTGATGTCTGGACTTCCTATTCTGCAATGAGAAATCCTTAAATATAACAAATGTTAGAAGCTGATGGGCGAATAAAAATGGATCTGCGCAGGTGATTATGCTCGTCTATAAATATGATCCATGTACACACTGATATATTTAGATCTTTGGGTTTCAGTCAGATCCTATTATTCTCTACCTGTAAATAATATTTTGCCATGAAGCCTTGGCAGTATAGCTCTCCTTCCTCATTCCTTGACTTTCTTTGTACCGTGTTTGGTATCCTGTAAAGAATGAGGAACAACAAGGTATTTTCAGTAACAATGGTTTCCTAATCGGTCATCGAGATTCACAGGAACAGTAGAATTGAGGAACATTTGGTTTAAGACCCCTTTCACACTGAGGCGCTTAAACTGCCCATAAAACGTTAGACGCTTTTCAAGCGCTTCTCGCGCGCTTTTGAGGCGCTAGCGGTGTGCTTTCTTTAAGGTCACGCGACAATGTGACCTTAAGAAAAAAGAACAGTTTTTCAGCCCTTTTCAAGCGCTTCCCATTCACTTCAATGGAGAGGGGCATTTTTTGCCAGTGCACCGCCCCAGTGTGAAAGCATCCATTGAAATGAATGGGAAGCAGTTTTCAGGAGCTTTTCAGGCACTATTTTTAGCGCAAAAGCGCATGAAAAGCGCCTCAGTGTGAAAGGAACCTTACTGCTGTCAAATAGGAGGATTTAGACACTGGCAGATTAAAAAAAAAAAGCTGTTGCTGGCCAAGTATAGCCCCTCACACTCCATGATGGTTCAGTTTTTGCTAATGTGCTAAGGCAGTGGTGTCACTCAATTTCATTATGCATTATGGTTGCCCTCAAAGGGCCGTTTGTATCTGTAAGACTATTTAAATGTATCTACTCTTTATTATAATAAATAATTGCTTCTACATTTGATTATTACTGGGTTTACTATCAACTTGTGATACCAGCAGGCTGCCCTTTTGCATAGCGAACACAGTGGGTTGCTTGCTTGGCACAATCGCCATTCACAGAATGCCTTGAATTGTTTTCAGTGCATACAAAGCTTGAACAGCATGGAGATTGTGATGCCCTGCCTCTCCATCTTGTCCAATCAGAAAACGCTTTGTGTTAATGGAAAAAATACAAGGCATTCTGTAAATGGTGGCTGTGCCGAGCAAGTGACCCACTGTGTTCACAATGCAAATAAGCATCTGCTTGGCACAGGACTCAAAAGACCATGGAAATCACTGTAGTAGCACCAACTACTACAGTGATTGCTTGCACAGCAGTCCCAAAGGTATGGATGGGGAAATACCAACATTGGTCCAAGCTGGATCAATTCAGTCTTTAAAAGAATGACAATTAATGATGAAGTTCTGAATACACAGATTATTATTTTCAAAAGTTCAGCCATAAGGTGAACACTGAAATAAGAACTCTAAACATATACGTTACGTTAGTGACAAAGCAACTGAAGGCAGTCTAGTGGTGGGATATTTGCTTAAAGTGGAAGAAAAGCCTAAAGGCTGGAACACACTAAGTTTTTTTTTTTTTTTTTTTTGTTCAACCCAGGGGGCCGAATGAAAAAAACTGAAAAGCTCAGGAGGAGCTGCTGTACTAACAATCCAATGTTAGTACAGCGATCTCCTCTTCTGAGATTTTGTGTTCTGACAGTGGGATGGCCCCTCCGCCAGAGCACACCTATCAATACTCAGCCAATGGCTGAGAGCACCGATCAGATGCCGATCGGCAGACCTTTTTTCCTTCGACAGAATGTCGGCCAGTTTCTATTGAACTTGGCCGATGCCGCCCGATATTCGGCCGGTGTGTACAGCCCTTAAGTCTAAAAAGGTTTCCTCCCCCCTCTTCCTACCTATCCTGAGTAAAAAGATCTGTCTCTTCAAAGTGATTGTAAAATAACAAACATGTTATTCTTGCACAAAGCAGCCCCCATCCTCCTCTTCTGGGGTCCCCTGCCATTGCTCCTGGCTCCTCCTTTGCCTCTGACTGCTCTCACTTGCTATGAAGGCACTAATGCGGGCTCACTCCCGATCCGTGCTCTGTGTGCCCATTGACACACACAGTGGGGCTTGGCCCCACCCCCGGCTCTCTCCCCACAGGCTGTGATTGACAACAGCAGGAGCCAAGAGCTTCTGCTGCTGCCTCCATGGCCACTGAGGGGAGAGAGAGAGAGAGAGAACAGAGAGCCTCTGCTCTCAGGCACAGCGCTGGATCGAGATCGGGCTCAGGTAAGTATTTAGGGGAGGCTTGGTGGCAACACAGAAGATTTTTTTACCTAAATACAGAGAATGCATAAGCCCCGGTTCACACGGGCGGCACGACTTGCAGGTCGCCTCAGCGAGGCGACCTGCAAACTACTTCCAAGGCGACTTGCAAAACGACTTCTGCATAGAAGTCTATGCAAGTTGCCCGCAAAGTAGTACAGGAACCTTTTTCTAAGTCGGAGCGACTTGCGTCGCTCCTATTAGAACGGTTCCGTAGCACAGAACGGGAGGCGACTTGTCAGGCGACTAGGTCGCCTGACAATTTGCCCCTGTGTGAACCGGCACTTAGGGTAAAAAACGTTTTACCGTTACAACCACTTTAACGTATCTTTATTCTGGTCTGGTCACGTGATCCTAAAGCTCTGGCTCAGGGAGCGCTCAACAAGGACAGGGAATTCTGGGAGCTATGATGTCATTCCTAGGCTTCCATGACCCAGTCGTTGGCACTCCCTCCTCTCCCTTGTAGCACCCGCTCTCTGATACACATGACTGGACCTGATTAAATATAGATAAGTACACACAACTTTCGCCAACATATTTTCATCAAACTTGACAGTTTGTATATCCAGCTCACTGCAAACAGCAATATGAGAACTTGAGTTGTATTAGCAGGAGTTTATGGGAAAAACCCAGAGTTGTCACACATTCTTGTATCCAAGCATTAAGTTCCGGCTGGGTGTCTTTGTTATCTGCATGACAACTATCTGTGTACATTCTGATGTTAAGTATGTTTAGATTTCTTATTCATACCTTGCTTCACAAGTACTTCCACAGAAAAGTCTGCATGCTCCTCATCTCTTACTGTATACACATTCACACAGACTTTCCCTGGTCATGTCAAATGTATTGCTTGAATTATACATTCTAAATCAGTGTTTCTCAACCTTTTTACCCTGGAGGAACCCCTGGCAAAAAGTTTGAGATCTCGAGGAACCCCTGAAATAATATTCACATCTACAGCTCATGGAACATTGGTATGATCAGCGAGCTGTTGATAACAAAAATTATTTGTAGAAATAGCATTAAATAAAAGAATGAATATTAAAATGTACCTGTTTAATGTGAAACTTGTGCTTTCTTTTCCTGCAGTGCTGATCCATTCAGGGGGCATTACATGGGGCAGAGCACATGACGGGACATTACATGGGGCAGAGCACATGACAGTGGACATTACATGGGGCAGAGCACATTACATGGGGCAGGGCACATGACGGGGCACATTACATGGGACGGGGCACATTACATGGGACGGGGCACATTACATGGGACGGGGCACATTACATGGGACGGGGCACATTACATGGGACGGGGCACATTACATGGGACGGGGCACATTACATGGGACGGGGCACATTACATGGGACGGGGCACATTACATGGGACGGGGCACATTACATGGGACGGGGCACATTACATGGGGCAGGGCACATTACATGGGACAGGGCACATTACATGGGGCAGGGCACATTACATGGGGCAGGGCACATTACATGGGGCAGGGCACATTACATGGGGCAGGGCACATTACATGGGACAGGGCACATTACATGGGGCAGGGCACATTACATGGGACAGGGCACATTACATGGGGCAGGGCACATTACATGGGGCAGGGCACATTACATGGGACAGGGCACATTACATGGGACAGGGCACATGACGGGGCACATTACATGGGACAGGGCACATTACATGGGGCAGAGCACATTACATGGGACAGGGCACATTACATGGGACAGGGCACATTACATGGAGCAGAGCACATTACATGGGACAGGGCACATTACATGGGGCAGAGCACATTACATGGGACAGGGCACATTACATGGGGCAGAGCACATTACATGGGACAGGGCACATTACATGGGGCAGAGCACATGACGGGGCACATTACATGGGACAGGGCACATTACATGGAGCAGAGCACATTACATGGGGCAGAGCACATTACATGGGGCAGAGCACATGACGGGGCACATTACTTGGGACAGGGCACATTACATGGAGCAGAGCACATTACATGGGGCAGAGCACATTACATGGGGCAGAGCACATGACGGGGCACATTACTTGGGACAGGGCACATTACATGGGACAGGGCACATTACATCTGGGCACACTTCAGTACTTGCTTTCTTCTTCTGGCTTCAGAGCTCATTTCATATCTCCTCCAGTGGCGCGCTGTTCCCCCTCAGGCCCTCCTCCTCCTATCCTGTCCACCCCAGATGATGTCACACACAACCACTCGGGAAGGACAGGAGGGGAGGGGGGGGCCTGCGGGGAACAACACGCTACAGCCATTAGGGTGCCAGCCGCTTCCCTGCCTATCTCTGCCTGTGTCTGCGATCCTCCTGTCAGCTGCCTGCGACTGACAGTCAGATCGCCGCAGAACCCTAGGGTTCCGCGGGAACCCCGGTTGAGAACCACTGTTCTAAATGTTTTGAATTTGCAATTTCCTTTTCACATGCACAGTGTAGACCTGACAAGTGCAGGACTTGTAAAAATGTAATAGCATACACACAAACACAAAATAATCTACAAATTTCTAAGGTCTCATGTACACTGCTGCTGGTAAACAGACGTTTAGAGACAGTTGGATGCGTTTTTCAGCTGCCCCTGAACTCGTCCAATGTTATCTTATGTGTACATGTACACAGGTTCGTTTAATGTCGTTTAGAGGCATTTTTTGGAAAGCAAAAAAATGAGTTCAGACGCTGAGTTTAGAGGCATTTCAAGTGCCAAATGCTTCTAAACACGGTAACTTGCGTTTGGCTGTGTTTCGTTGACAGGCGTTTTTCATTTTTGCTTTTTTTTTAAAGAAAAACATTTTTCAAAAGCTTCTAAACACAAACGTGGCAAAAGGACGTTTTAAGCGTGGGTTACTATCTGTCAAGTTAGATCGTTCAGGAGAGATTGTAAAAACGTCCCGTGTACATTAAGCCTAATGCCGCGTACACACGGTCGGACTTTTCGTCTACAAAAGTCCAACGGACGCCGACGGACTAAAGCTGGCTGGTAATCCGATCGTGTGTGGGCTTCTCCGGACTTTCAGCAGACTTTTTCAGCCTCAAATCCGACGGACTTTAGATTTGAAACATGCTTCAAATCTTTACGTCGTAACTACGACGGACCCCGAAATCCGCTCGTCTGTGTGCTAGTCCGACGGACAAAAACCCATGCTAGGGCAGCTATTGGCTACTGGCTATGAACTTCCTTATTTTAGTCCGGTGTACGTCATCACGTACGAATCCGTCGGACTTTTGTGTGGTCGTGTGTAGGCAAGTCCGTTCGTTAGAAAGTCTGCTGCAAGTCCGCCGGAAGTCTGTCGGACAGGCTGTCGGACTTTTGTAGACGAAAAGTCCGACCGTGTGTACGCGGCATAAGAGTGAAGGTTCTTATTTATTCTTATAGCTGGTGGTAGTTAATCACATTCAGCTGGACTTATTCTGTAATGTTGAGGACATTTCAATGATCATCCAAAACGGGGAAAGCTGATGATACTGGGGAAGCAGGAGGTATGGAGAAACTAGAACACATAATAAGGAGCCTTAAAGAGTTTGTAAACCCAACATTTCATATTCCTGATATGTGGCTGCTGTACCATACACTTGTATGAAAAAGTATCCTGTTCTCTTTGTATTGCTTCCTTTGTGTGAAATCCCTGGTGTTCCTGCCAGTCCCTCTGCTTTCCTATTAAAAACTGACCACACTAAGCAGAACACACTGTGGTGCGTTCTCTAGCTATGCTGGGAACTCAGCCTGCTTTCCTCCAATGATCCTGACACCCTCCCCCACACAGCCATTCCCTGGGAAGTTTAGTTTACCGCTGTTTCTCCCCCCCCCCCCTCCCGCTCTCTGTTCTTTGTTGCATACGGAGCTTAGAGAAATTTGTGATCACTTATAAAACAAGGAAAAAAGGTACTTATTATAATTGTTTACTATCTATACACAAATGTTTTGCCTTTCATTTCTATTTTTGAACGAAATGAGATGTTTTGCAAGAAGAGGGTTTACATATACTTTAAGCTCCTCCTGCTGGCAGAACATGGAAAAGCAAATACACAAATTCACTATACAAATCTTTAAAAAAGTTTGAAAACCCCTTCAATAGGGTAAAACCTAGCTAGTGTGGCCCACACTCTGAAAGCAAATTTAAAAAGATTTTGGCAGGAAGTGCAAGGACTACCAGAACATGTTTCAAATCATCCATCAGCACTGTTAGCTTTGCATTTCTACAGACTTGTAAGGAAGGCAAAACACATCTGATGTGAGTAAAAGTCCGTTGACACAGACTCTAATGGTAGGTGAGGTGGCCCATCATAGTTATGAGCCAGTCCTAAAGCCCGGTACACACTATCCGGTCGGAGCTGCTCTACTAACACTCAGATGTTGGTACAGCTATCTCCCCTGCTGTGCTGTTGTGTTCTGACCGGGGTAGGGCCCCACTGCCAGAACACACTGACCAGCACTTTGAGCCATTGGTTGGGAGCTCTGAATGGGAACCCATCGGCTGCTGGTTTTCCAGCATGCACGTCGGCTGCCAATCACACGGGCCGATTGTGTGTCGGACGGTTTTTATTGAACCGGGCCGTTGTCACATGACATTTGGCCCATGTGTATTAGGCTTCAGGAAAGGTAGTTGGCAGGTTTGTGTTAGCGCACCCTGACTTTACGGTCTCCCATTGCATTCTACAAGGTGTATGGACATGCAAATAAGGGCTTTTAGAGGCCTGTTTATAATAGCTCCTGTTGATTTAACTCTTTTAAACTCAATCAAGTTAACTTTAAGGTTTGCATATATGTTAAACAATGCAACCATTAAAATTATTCTCTGATAAGCGGAAATTCACAAACCATAGGCACACTGCTATACTCCTAAGAAATGACTGAACATCTTGCCCACCTTTAGTAAGATATGCTGTTCAGATACTCATGTAAATGCACAGTATGCAAAGCACTGCGTACATTTTCAATGTTCTATACATGCCTGTAAACAATAAATAATAAAATGTGCTGGACTTACTACTATTTAACCTTCACTAGAGCTATCTTGGGTGAACCAGTCCAGAACTTTGCTTTAAAAAAATGATCGGTGGAATGTGAATATTTGCTATCAACAACTTTTGTCCTCCATTAGAAGAGCCACGGTCTGTCTCTTAGTAAGCTAGTGAACTTGGCATGGTGGATAAACGGTCCATATATGTGAGGAAGAAGTGAAATGAAGATCAGAGTCTACTAAGGACACATCGCTATGGTTCGTTAATGTAAAGTTCAACGTTGGTGGATGGAACATGTGAAATACTTGGCATACAGTTATCTCTGGTATAAGTATGAACAGTATGCCCAGTATTTAAAGCTTACGCAACACATTCCTGTGTATAGAATTTAGTGCGCTAGCTCTGACCATACATAACTTTTTTTATTTTGTAATGTTTCAACAGCAAATAATGAGTTTTTTTTACAGCCCTGTATATTTCTCTTGCTTCTAGTTTAATATTTCTTGAATCAGATCTTCTTTGGTAATTGTGCCTTGTATAGAATTAGTAGAGCACTTCTTGTCCTTACCGATATGTGACTATCTCAGGCATATAAGGAAACTTGAGGGACAATTTACAACCTTTGGGGAGAGAAGTTTTACCAATAATACCATGTTTCAAGGTGTACAGTATATTCTAAATGACTACCTAGGTCAGCTATAGATATAGACAAAGGACAGTCATATGGTGGCTGCATAATCGGAGCAGTCATATCTTGGCTGAGTGCACATTTATACTATGAAGCCTGTAGGAAGGGTTCTATCATGTACCTGGTAGCAGAGCCTGAAATGATGAGGAAGACCTCTCTTACACCTCTGACTCAGGACCCCTGGTAGTGTGAACAGAAGGAGCAGAAGTACAGATTGGCACAAGTGCCTTTAGATCTTGCCAGGAGCGGAGCGGGTATCCACACCAGGCAGGAGAGGTTGTCAGTAGTCTTCATTGAAGCAGGCAGGCTTGTGGATGGCAGACTGTAGCAGGCTGGTACTGGCAACAATGGGCAGGTGAGACATGCACTGGTAGCAGACTGTAGAACAGCAGACACTGCAGGATGTAAGGCAAGTACTGGAAACCTCAGGAGGATTAGCAGAGTCAGGCAGGCCTGGTCATACACTGGCAGGATGGATCAGGTCCAAAGGAGCAGGTAAGAACTGGCTCTGGGTACAGGCCAGGTCAGGAGCCAATCAGTGGAAGAGAAGCAAATGGAGCAGACAGAAGCAGAGGTCAAGGACAAGCTGGGGTCGGTTCAGGCCGAGTTCAGAGAGTGGACAGACAAGCCGGGTCAGCAACTGGAATCCGGATACAGAATCACAGGGTCATAGGTTACAGGGAAGGCTGAAAGACAAAGCAGCACTGATTGTGAGCATTGACACAGTTTAAATAGCCCATTTGGCCCCAACATCTGTCACAAGTGCACATGAGCATGCTGATGTGCACATGTGCATAGGTATAGAAAGAATCACCCCCCTTTTAAAATAATTACATTTTCTTGCTTTGCAGCCTGAAATGAAGACACAGTTTTTGTTTTTTTTTTCCAGCTGTGTTTATTAGTGCAACTTATAACGCCCAATTGAAAGATATAACACCAACATGTCAGAAAAAAAAATTCAAATACAGAATCACTGTTGGAGTTGGAAAAAGGGTCACCCCCCTGTTTGTTGACCACCTTTTGCTTTAATTACAGCCTTTAGTCTGTCGGAATATGTCTCTACTAACTTTGCACATCTAGACTTTGCAGCATTAACACCATTCCTACACTAAAGCATGGAGGTGGTAATATCCTGTTATGGGGGTGTTTCTCTGCAGCAGGTACTTGTCAGGATAGAAGAAAAATGGATGGGGCAAAATACCATCAAATTCTTGAGAATAATCTGCTGCCCTCTGCCAGAAAGTTGTCATTGAGAAGAAAGTTTACCTTTCAACATGACAATGACCCAAAGTACACAGCAAAAATGGTGGTTGAAGGAGAAAAAGGTGAACGTTTTTTGCATGGCTTAGTCAGAGCCCAGACTTAAACCCCATTGAAAATCTGTAAAATGACTTGAAGACTGCAGTCCACAAACGGTCACTATCAAATTTAACTGAACTTGAGCAGTTCTGCAAAGAAGAGTGGGCAAATATTGCTAAGTCTAGATGTGCAGTTAGTAGAGACATACTCAAAAGACTAAAGTCTGTAATTAAAGCAAAAGGTGGTCCAACAAAATACTGACATGAGGGGGGTGATCCTTTTTCCAACTTTGTGATTCTGTTTTTGAATTTTATTTATTTTTTCTGACATGTTGGTGTTATATCTTTCACGTGGATGTTATAAGTTACACTAATAATCACAGCTGGATAAAACAAAAACTGTTTCTGTCTTCATTTCTGGCTGCAAAGCAGCAAAATTTGATTATTTTAAAGGGGGGGTGATTCTTTTCTTATACCCATTGTATGTGCATGTGTGCGCGCACCTATGCGCATGCCCATTTGCATGCGCATAAGTATTAGCCAAATTTCTACATCTACGAGAGGAAGCATGAATTAGCCTGTGAAAAGGCACAGAAGTCCATCTAGAGGAACCATGGTATGCCCTTTCTGGCATGCCCTTCCTGAAAGGTGCCTACAGAACTGCTTTCCTATAAGATCTTTATTGTAAGCACGATTATTATTTCCTCCATGATCTATCAGTGTGGACATCTGGCAGGATCTACTGCTTCCCAGTGCATGTCCCCATATCCAGCTGGAAAATGTCTGGTTTGGACAAATGTTTTCTTCTATTTATATGTACCTTAACCACTTGCTTACAGGGCACTTAAACCCCCCTCCTATCCAGACCAATTTTCAGGTTTCAGCGCTGACGCACTTTGAATGACAATTGCGCGGTCATACAACACTGTACCCAAATGAAATTTTTATCATTTTTTCACCACAAATAGAGATTTCTTTTGGTGGTATTTGATCACCTCTGCGGTTTTTACTTTTTGTTAAAAAAATGTAAAAAAAATGAATTTTTTTTTTTATATATTTTGTTATAAAAAATTTAAAACGGGTAATTTTTCTCCTTCATTGATGTATGCTGATGAGGCGCAAGTGATGGGCACTGATGGGCGGCAGTGATGGGCACTGATGGGCGGCATTGATGGGTAGCAGTGATGGGCACTGATGGGTGGCAGTGATGGGCAGCACTGGCAGGTGGCACTGATTGGCACTACAGGTGGGCATTGGTAGGTGGCACTTGTGGGCATTGATAGGTGGCACTTGTTGGCATTGATAGGTGGCACTGTGGGCACTGTTAGGTGGCACTGTGGGCACTGTTAGGTGGCACTGTGGGCACTGT
Organism: Aquarana catesbeiana; assembly: GCF_042186555.1. Taxonomy (NCBI): domain Eukaryota; kingdom Metazoa; phylum Chordata; class Amphibia; order Anura; family Ranidae; genus Aquarana; species Aquarana catesbeiana. The sequence goes on from NC_133325.1 coordinate 128,937,550, forward strand.
TAGGTGGCACGTTTAGGTGGCACTGATGAGGCAGATGTTGTGCTTCCACTTCAGGACCAATGTCCCTGACATCTGGGCCGGTGATCGGCTTTTTTCTCTACTCGCGATGTCAGCGTGAGTAAAAAAAAAAAAACGATTACCGATCTTTTGTTTACATCATGTGATCAGCTGTCATTGGCTGACAGCTGATCACATGGTAAGGGGCCGGGACCAGCCCCTTACTCGGATCGGTGATCAGCCGAGTCTCAGTGACTCGGTGATCACAGCGCGCCCGGCGCGTGCCCTGCAGGGCGCGCGCAGGGAGCGTGCACAGGGGAGGTCGTCATATGCAGGTCCGCGCTGTGGCCGTCATTCGGCCATAGCGTGGATGTCTAGTGGTTAAACAAAATGCAAGAGAAGTTTTACCTTTGGGCAAATTTCACAGATTCTTTTTGGGAATTTTATTTTTGGAAATGTTAACAGAAATAAATAATACTTAAGTTGCACATTTAAGAATCCAGATGCCAGAGATTGATTTGACCAGCCTGCCTCAATTCATAATGGAACTATCAGGTTTGTTTGGACTGGCCCTTTAAACATTATGCTTTGGATATTTTAGAGGTGCACCGAATGGAAATTTTGGTTCCAAAACCGAAAATTTTCACTTGGTCAAAAGCGAAAAATGACAGTTATATATAAAAAATATATATATTTTTTTAAATAATATCATGAATTTAAATGAATATAAATTTATTGTTGGCCATTATTGGCACCTTTAGCGCAATAAAAATACATCCCTTTAAATTCTATGTATGTCTTTATACTGGTCTGTTGGGCTTCCATTGCGGTGTTAAAAATCTTGCTTGCTGTATTTTTGGTCAGTTAAAAAAAAACACACACCTCCCCATTGAAATGCATTGGAATCACAGCCAGAATGCAATGCGTTACGCATTTGAGTCACATGACCTATGAAAAACACACTATAAGCACAGTAAAATTGTGGTAAAATCTTGGCAAAATGGCGTGCGTTTTCGGCACCATTATTAGCACCTTTTTTCTTTATTGGCAAAATACTGAAAATCCCATTTTCACTGATTATGTTTTGGGCGGCCTGAATTTTTGGTGAAGCTCTAGTATATTTTTTAGCTCTGGTCCGGAATCTGTTCCCTTATTTTCAAAGCTTTCTTTGACACTGATACATGCCTGCTAAGCTATCTATCATCTTGGGCTGCCTATATTTTACGCAGGCTAGACACATTATTTTTGGTCCTGGATGCTTTTGCAGAATTAGTTATACATGTTGTTGATTTGTCACATACTCCACATAGCTGGAGAACTAAACCTGGACAAATTTGTAGGGCCCAACTGCAAGAAAGAAATTCCTCTTCTAATAGATGATGTTTTTAGAATGACTGAAAACAGGTGGATTTGTAATGACAGAACAAAATAGAATGGAATTTTTGGGATGTGTACTATGGGATTCTGTAGCTTATTTCCAGGAAGTTCTCCAGTATTTCAGTTATTTTTGTTCTAGCTGCTCTTTTGTTGAGTATAACTTTCTATTATGTTTCTGTATTTGTCCATGACAAGACTGTCGCTCTTACTTTGATACCTCCTACAAAACGGCTTATTCTCTTGTAACTATTGCTGTAAGAGGTTGAAAGTGATGGGCATTTAATTAAAGGTGACTCCAGTGTGTTGTTTGCACACAGTACAAAAGCGCTAACATTTCTACACCAAGTGGATGTAAATCTGATTCATGAAATTTGAGCAGGGCACATCTATCTGTAGTGTTTTCTTATCTCTCATCAAAGCACTGTGTCCCGTAGCTGTCTCCTGCTCCGTTCTTCTGTTATCAGTCTGATAACTCCTGACACATTCTCTGACACATGAGATAAAAGCAGACTTAATTTTGTGTTTGGGGAGGGAGCTATAAATAGATTAGCAGATAGCTTGCTGTGTCAAAGAACACCTCTGAGAGTCTCTACCTGTGAGGAGAGGGGGTGTGTGCCTTTCCTCCAATCAGCTGTCTTGGCTGTATGCCCAGACTTCACATTCTGTGTTAAACAGGAAGTGAACATGCAGCAGCTTCAGATGCCCACAGTTAAAATGGATGCAGCCAAAATCAGTGGAGGGAGATTTCTGCAGGATATTTGGCAAGTACAGAATCACAGTATATATAAAATAATATGCAAAGTGGTTGGAGGGAAGCTTCAGAATGGCAAAGATGTTTTTTATTACAAACTACTAAACTTGCTGGAAAATTTGACTACTCTAGGAGGGTCAGTTCCCAAACGCAGCTCCCTCCCTTCTTGTACCTCATAACCTTCTTTTCTAATGCCCTGTACACACGGTCGGATTTTCCGACGGAAAATGTGTGATAGGACCTTGTTGTCGGAAATTCCGACCGTGTGTAGGCTCCATCACACATTTTCCATCGGATTTTCCAACACACAAAGTTTGAGAGCAGGCTATGAAATTTTCCGACAACAAAATCCGTTGTCGGAATTTCCGATCGTGTGTACACAAATCCGACGCACAAAGTGCCACGCATTCTCAGAATAAATAAAGAGAAGAAAGCTTTTGGCTACTGCCCCGTTTATAGTCCCGACATACGTGTTTTACGTCACCGCGTTCAGAATGATCGGATTTTCCGACAACTTTGTGTGACCGTGTGTATGCAAGACAAGTTTGAGCCAACATCCGTCGGAAAAAATCCTAGGATTTTGTTGTCGGAATAAGCATATATTTATTGGTTTGAGCAAAAGTTATAGCGTCTACAAACTGTGGGATAGATTTATGAAATTTTTTATTTTTTACATTTTTTTATTTTACTAGTAATCCTGGCGATCAGCAATCTTTTATATTTTTTTGTTTATTTTTTATATTTTTGCAGGACTGCGACATTGCGGCGGACAAGTCTGACACTAAGTGGCACATTTTGGGGACCAGTGACACCAATACAGTGATCAGTGCTAATGGCACTGGCAGGGAAGGGGTTAACATCAGGGACGATCAAAGGGTTAAATGTGTTCCCTGGGAGTGCTGTGTGGGGGATGCTTTGACTGGGGGAAAATAGAGATATGTTATCCTGCTTAGCAGAAACACAAGATCTCCATCTTCCCCTCTGATAGAACGGTGATCTGCTTTGTTTACATGGAGTTATATCTATTCTTGGCCACAATATATCCTCCGTTCTCCAAGTTGGGTTGAGTCCAGGGTCCCTCAACCCAGAACACTCTACTGTGAATGCAGGCCATCCTAGCCCTGCTGCCGGGGCATCACCACAGTACCCTTCATAAACCGTGTACTTGGGCAGTGAGTGGTGCTTATGTCATTGCCCTGTACATCAGTAAGGACCACCCAGCCCGGAGAAGAGACGAAGTTGAAGAGGACCCTGTAGCATCTTGTGACTGACCTGAAGGTTTAGTAAAAGGTATGTATAAGAACATAAAGAACAACCAGCATGGGGTCACAAGGAAAGGGTGGGTGAGGTGGCGAGGGAAGGTGAATACTTCTACCATGTAGAATCTGTAGTCCAGAACCAGACTTTAAGCGTGCTACTGCATTTACTGGAAGAATCTCCCGGAAAGAAGCTTTTCAACCTCTTCACAAAAAATAGTTTGAGGAAAAACATGCGCCTTGAGACATGATAGCAAAAATCGAAAAACAGATTTAAGGCTTACATCCATGATTGAGAACTGGCGTGCGAGTTCCAAAGAGGGAAACTAAAAGGCAGAATGCAAGTTTTGTATTTCCAGGCAGTAAAGCAATTGTTAAACCGTTTTCACCCGCAGCATTTCGTGAAAATCTGTCTTTAATAAGCAGGTATGAAATATTTACATTCTCACAAGAGAATGACAAAAATGGCAAGAATGATGAGTTTCTACGAGCACGTTCCACATACATGAATTACGCCCCCTGCCTGCCTGGCACACATGTTCTCAATCTGGATTCCTCTTCACCGCCTCTAGATTAGTGCTAAATCTTCCTTTTGGTGGAACCGATCTCAAGTCATTAAAACACTAGAATATCTTATGCGCCAGTAAATGTCACATCCAAATTGTAATCACAGTTTTAAATTGTAATTTTATATTGCTTCAATTCGTATGTGAAAGTGTCTATAATTGTGAAGTCAAATAGGTATGTTGGAGGCTTCTGTTGTTCACAGGGATGCTTACAGTGGATGTAAACCCTCACATATACCCAGTGAAGTGACTGCCGTCAGGTGATACACGGAGAGGAGACAAATCACCCTACATAAGTTGTACCTGTTTATCTACAGCTGTATTTCCCTTACATCCATTCAAAGTGCCGAATTTACACATGAACTCTCCGCCCTGAAAAGCAGGGGGTGGAGAGCTGAAGTTAAATCAGTGAGCTGATTGGAGGGAAGGGGCGCCCCCCATTCACACAGCTCACAGGAACAGAGATGAGGTTGTCGATCATAAGCTGTGCCCTCCCCTGTCACCATGTTTCTTTTGGTGTCAGGAAAACTTGTCAGAAGTGATTCCTGCTGATAGCAGAGGAACGAGGCAGCAAACAGAAATGCTCTAGATTGAATCAAGTACGCACTATATAGGGATATGCTTTGTTCATATTTCATGTCTGAGGTTTACAATCACTTTATATTTATAATATGTTATTTGAAGAGGAGGTTTTCAGTTTCAACCAATCAAACCCTAACCTCCATTTTTCTAGTCCAGGTTACAAAATAATTTAGCCACACAGATTGTACAGATTGTTCCATGACCATTTTTAAGATTATCGCCTTCACAAATAAAACTTCTGACAGTCATAGGGAGGATCACAAAGAGTTGTACAATGATAACACAATCTGATCTGGTCAAATCAAATAAATCCCAACCTATCCATGATGATCTTTCTTTTAATGCGAATGGAGTCCATTACTGGTGACACAGTTTGGGATTTTTGTACAGTATATTCTTTAAAGCAGTAGATTGTGCAACTGTTTCTACATCAACAAGGAGATTTGCGCTTTGGGTTTCTGGGCGCCCTAGACATCAGGGAACTCTGTGAACGCGTACTCGAGCACACTTGGCTGCCTGTTCATGTTTGTTGGCAGCTAAAGTATGTCTAAAGCCAAAACTGTTTTTTTATAGCATATTAAATAGTCCAATCCCCTATATTCAGTATCTAAATATGGCAAAGCCCTCACCCCTAATGGATAGTGAACATTATCCCTTTACAATTTAACATAAATACATAAAACAGGAGAAGCCACCATGGGACTTTATGGGCAGAGATAGGGGCTGGGCCGGAGCCACACCATGTGTGTCTATGGATGTACACAGCCTAGCTCGGGAGCAAGTCCCACATGTCTGTCCTCACAGCAAGCGATTTGTTATGGGGTCACACAGTAGAGGAGGAAAGTAGAGTGCTGGTGGAGGGCCCCATAGTAGAGGAGGTTCAGGGCCGCTGTGTATCAATGCACATATGGCTGGGAATAGAGGAAGGAACGAGAGAACAATATATGGGATAGTGACGGGAGAGGGACATTAGGGAGCAAAAAGGGGGAGTCCAGGTCCCATCCTCCCTCAAGACTCTCTACAGTGCATTCCAACTGCCCGGTGGTGTCAGTATTCAGGAGTTCTGACACCAGGTGGTTATGGTTTTCTGGTCATTTTCAGGTTGTCGTATTCTTTTAAAAGGAACTAGGCAGTCCACGTATGAAATATTTCGCTTCTTGATTTCTCAAGATAACATGAGCTTCTCTATTTGCTGGATTTCACTGATCTGGGGTATCACTGTGTCTCAGTATAGGGGGGTCTGTTTATTTTCCCCCCAAATATGCTGCTATGTAATTCTTTATCAACAAAGGCGCATCGTGAAGTAGGTAGGCCAATGGTTTGTCTGCAAGAGAGACACCTGTGAGGGTTTCAGTGGTGATTTTTACTCCTGCTGTGTGGGACAGTCCCAGAATATGTGAAGGAGTGTGTCCTCTGCCTCATGGCAGCACCAGCATAGTTGGGAGACCTGGGGGTATATCTGATGTAGTTTCTGAGGGGTTCTATACAGTTTGTGTCCTGGCCGATTATCCACAGGTAACTGCTGCATTTTTAATTACATGCAAATGGTCGTGGCATCTGTATTCAGGGAACCCTGTTTAGTCTCCCACGGAAAAATGTATGAAAATCTTTCCACTGACTACTAATGAAAGGGAAATTCTTTACAATGACCACCAATATCAGGGGTGTCCTTTCCACTGAACTGCAATGTAAGGGAACACTACATAAACTACCATTGTAAGGGTCATTCTTCCCATTGACCACCAAAACAGGGCATTTCTTTCACTTGCCACCAGTAAAAAAGGCCCTTCTCCTACTATCAGTGCAAGGGGACTCTTCTTTCACTGACCACCAATGCAATGGGGTAATTTTCCCACCAACCGCCAATATAAAGGGACTATAAGTTAATGGTGCACTGACAGCCAATGTAGGTGTATACTGCAGCCACCAATGTAAGGGGGCAATACAATGACAACAAATAAAGGGGTATTTTTCTACTGTAAAAGGGGCACTGCAGTTTTGACCACCTGTGTCTCTGTTCTAGCCATTAATAAGATTTGTTTAATTTTGTGATTATTACGTAAAATAATATTGATTTATAAAGCAGGTGGGGGGTATTAAGAATGATCAGGCAAGGCCTTGCATATTTTAGCATTAGGCTAAACTGCATACTGCATCTATGACAACAGCATGGCTTTGTAGTAGAAGATTCCGGATTGCTAAACTGGCCTGCCTGCTGTCCAGACCTGTCACCATTTGAAAACATTTGGCACATCTTGAAACAAAAAATACAACAAAGAAGACCCTTCGTCCCTTGATTGGAGCTATGAATTTCAAGTACTTCCACTCTTTGGAGCTCATAGGTACTTTTAGGGCTTGCCTTGATTGGAATAATCTTTAGTTCCTCTTCCGGTTTTTGGAATGCAATTATTGCCTACCTTTTCGCATAAGCCGTCTTGCTTTTATAGAGCTGCAGCGTCCGTCTAGCCACGACCCTGACAACGTCATTTGATGAAACACGTAGAGAGGAGTCAGAAACGTGTGATGTAACTAGATGCCAGGACGCAGCGCCCATCTTGTGGGTTAGAAACGCTGGACGTTTCTGATATGCGAATTTCAGTCTCTTGAAATGTGATTGTTTATTCTTTCAGAATTTTACAATAAACCTTTGTAGGGTTGTCTGCAATATGAGGAGTGTCTCTTTTATGTTTATTTGAGACTTCGGGTGACGTGGTGGAGATGCTGGAGAATATTCCTCAGGTGGATTGCTGTTGGGGCTATCATTTGAGTGATATCCATTGCGCAATTTATCCCATTAGAGAGTAAGAGGCATTGTGTTCGGGTGCTGGTGATGGTTTCCTTACGCCTATGACACGTTTTCTGCTTTAGCAAACACCACTTGTATATGGATTTTTGTTATTATGGACTTTATCCAAATATAGAGGTGTTCTATTTTCACTATATCTGTCTATGTTGTACCCATACGTATTGTGCTAGCAGCTTACATTAGGACTTTCTAATTCAATTATTTTATTTTAATGTACCTAAAGCGCAACAGATTTGTGTTTTTTGTTGTTTTTTTTTTCTTCCATTGGCTGAGAGCGCTGAACGGGAGTCGGTCGGCTGCTTGTTTTCCAGCATGCACACTAGGCCGACTTTTGTCGGACAGACCGACTGACATACAGAATGTATGGTAAAAGTACTGGTGCATAGCATGGAAAATTCTCCTATGGTAAAAGTACTGGGCAGAATGTTGGTAAAAGTACTGGCAAATGTCTCCCGACATTCTGCCCGTGTGTATGGGGCTTTAGCAACAATCAGTCACAAATCATGATATACAGAGGTACAGAACCATAAAGTGATGAAAAGATAAAAGACTTAAGTTAAGCTGAAAAGCCTAACTCCAGGCTCCTTTCAGGGGCTCCTTTCCCCCCTGAAGTGCCTTGCCCATCTAGGATTTTTTGCTGTTTCTTTTTTTTTTTCAACTTGTACCTTTCCAGATGTTTTCTGGCGTACACTTGATATACAGGACTCCTCTCCTCCTCACCTCCCATCCAGTGGTGGGTATTCCTCACTGATACAGATGTTTGCTCTGTCATTGTTAGCTCCGCTATCTGCATCGTTACACTATAAGTGCAGGGCACCATGGGGTGGGCCTTCATGATATGTCTAAACACATGTAGTGGTGAAAAGGAATTACTATGGGGGCAGTGCCAGAGAGAACATCAATATTAGTGAGAACTGCATTTTTTAATTTTTACTACTTCTTGAGACTATAACAAAATAGCCTGAAGTTGGGCTTTAACTAGTAACCTAAGGAGGCACTGTTCAACTACTGATCCCTGTGAGCCTGTCACCGGACCAGGGAAGGACAATGACCACAACGTCTTTTGCCTGTTCTGCTCAGCCATATTGGGAGGTTGTCTGAAATCTTAGCTGTGAATCTAAATACGTTTCTAAATTCCTAGAAGTCAGATTAGCTCAGCTTTTCTTCCAGCCAGTGACTTCCAGTAATCCTTTGCGTGATACATCCCGTTGTATAGGTGGATTTCTCTGGCCACTTTAATTTATTGAAGTATGTGGAGTACTGCTGGTATTTTGCATGGCCCCTTCTCTCCCTCATAGCATGGAAAATTCTCCTATTAGCTACGCAGTTTATCTTTACTTGTGACTGATAGCTGTGTTTTATAATAGCTGTGTTTTATAATCTACAGAAATACTGTTTTGACCCACAGTTGAAAGGCTGCGCATTGGTCTTCTTTATTTCTTTATCGTACATCATGGGACATAGACCCTTAAGTAATTACTTAATGGGTTATGGGCCACCTTCAGGTTTTGACACTGGTATACCCAATACAGGAAGTTCACTCCCCTATATAACCCCTCCTCCTTCCAGGAGCACCTCAGTTTTTTCGCCAGTGTCTAAGGTGTTGGTCACGGGTGAAGATGTGCTCTGAGGATCTCCAGGAGGGATCCATGCTGGATTTAAAAAACCTCCACAACCGGATCCATCCACGCCACTGCGGCCACGGGATGGTACCCGGGCCTTGCATAGAAGAACGAGGTTTTGCCTGTAACACTTCTCTTTGAGGGCTGGACCCTAGGAACCAGGACTCTTTTTGGTCTTGCTACATTACCTAAAGTTGTCCTGAGGGGTGCTATACAGGTCCAAAAGAGTGGAAACCCTATTAAAAGGGACCCGATCTTTGAAGGTTTAACTACGCTGCCCTCTGTGATGGGTGAAGCTTGGATCTGTCTGTTTTCAGCAGTATCCTGCAGAGAGGAAAAGGTAAGAGACAAGCTTAGGAACTGCAGAGTCCACCTATGCCTTTTCTTCCAATATATAACATTGTAATGTCTTAAAGTCTCCTCTAGAGGGAGTAAGAATACACATACCCTTTCAATCTGTGCTACAACAGCGTGTGTCCTAGCAGCTTTGGGGAGTGGCTGGGGGTACTTGTACTGTGGTACATTAAAATGCTATGCTGCCATTACAGTGTGACAAGCACTAAAGGCTGTTTCACAAACTGTTATTGGTGGTGCAACTGCTTCTCACACTTCAGCCCCTGTATACGTGGCTGAAGATGCATTTTCCTCTGCCCTGCAGGGCTTAGAAGGATGATTAGCGGTTTTAATCGCATCCTCCATCCAAGGGGATAGGAAGCGTGCTAGATCCCTCTCTCCCACTCCAAACCTTTTACCAAGGGAACAGTGGGGACAGGATTAGGTACTACCCTCAGACGATCGAGAGGAAAAACAAGCCGATTATTCTTCTGCGGAGGAAACAACAGTTGATGATTAAGCTTCACAATCCTGAGCTACAAATCCTTACGGAAATGGTTTGCTCTACTTTCATGCTACCCCTAACAGAGTTAGCTGAAAGTCCGGTTTCCTCCCTGGGTTCTTTAAAACCTTTACAGCCTTTGCATGCGTTTCCTGTCCATGCATTACTAGAAAAGCTTATTTGTGCTGAATGGGATCATTCGGATAAGCATTTTCCCCCTCCAAAGAGATTCTCAGTTCTCTATCCCATGGAGGAAAAATTCACTAAAAAATGGATGGTTCCAGCAGTTGACGCTGCGATTTCCAGTGTGAATAAAAGTCTTAACTTGTCCAGTAGACAATGCACAAATGCTTAAAGATCCAACAGATAAGAAGTTGGAATTCCTGTTAAAATCCTTTACTTGGCAGGGACCGTTACTCAGCCTGCAGTCGCTGCAATAGGCATCTGTCAGTCCTTAAAGGACCAGTTCACAGAGGCTCTTAAAGAGGTCCCTGCACAACAGGCCCGTGAGTTGGCCGAATTACCAAAGGTATTATATTTTGCTATAGACGCTATAAAAGATACTATTCACCAGGCGATGGAGCTCACATCAGCCTGACCTGCCTGGGGAGATAGCCAACAGTCATATGAAAAAATGGATATTGCAAAAAAAAATATAAAAAAAAAAAATATAAAAAAATATATAAAAAAAAATATAATAAAATTTTTTTTTTTTTTTTTTTTTTTTTTTGCAATATCCATTTTTTGATGTCTATTTGATCACTTACAACATCACCAAGAGTCTCTAATTTTTTAATAGTTTTTATCGTGTGCTTTTTTGTTTTTAAACAGAGCCTCTGAACCTGGTTTTTTTGCAGTAAATATTGTTACTTTGGACTATTGCTAACCACTGGCTCATTATTGGTTCATTAAAAACCATAAACTTTTATACTTGTTGTATTTTGTTTTCCAACAATAGCCTGAGCGCTGGACATTTTATATGTTGCTTCCTGGTATGATCTGTTTTCACCAATTACAGTTTGTCTAGCAGCACGGGACATTACTATTATGTTTATTGTAGTTTCTAGTTTCCTGTTTCATCCCTGTATATGCATTAACAATTTTTGAATGGATGGTACAGGCTATACATCTATTTTATATGTTTGTTACATTCTCTGGGTGACCTACCACTGGCGCTAGGTTACTCTTCTCTGTGTTTTTCTATGTTAAAAGATTGGTCAGCCGAAGCACCTTGCAAAAATCACATGACTAGTTTCCCTTTTCATAGGGACTGACTATTTGGCAATGATTTGGATAAATACATCCAAACAATTTCTAGTGGAAAGAGTATTCTTTTGCCAGTCAAAAGAAAGTATAAACGTCCTTCATTTAAACTGACTTTTCTCCTGAACCAGGGGCATCTGCCTCTAGGCAGTGGCGACGGCATGCGCCGTCAGACTCTAGAAAAAAACCTCAGGGTCAGACCCAGGCACAAAAGAAGACCTGGGGCCGCAAATCTGCCAAGCAGAATACTAAAGCCTCCTCATGAAGCGGCGTCCCCCCTCACCATAGTGGGGGGAAGACTTATGAAATACTCAGAAGTCTGGCAAAGGGAAATTGAAGACAGATGGGTTCTCTCCATGGTGTCTCTAGGATACAAACTAGAATTTCGGGAGTTTCCACCATCTCATTTTCTGAGATCAAACGTTCCTAAGGACCCAGGGAAAAGGCAATCCCTGTTTCAAGCATTAGACTGATTATTGTCTATGGGGATGATCATACAGATCCCCACAGAAGAGCAAGGTTTGGGGTTTTATTCAAACCTGTTTATGGTACCAAAACCAAATGGTGATGTCTGACCCATTCTAGATCTAAGGAATCTAAATCAGTTCCCGAAGATCCGCTCCTTTTGCATGGAGTCGATCAAGTCAGTAGTTTCCATCCTACAAGGAAGAGAACTTCTGGCATCCATCAACATTGGAGATGCATATCTGCATGTCCCTTTATTTCCTGCTCACCAGAGGTTTCTGCGGTTCGAAGTAGAACAACAGCACTTTCAGTTTGTAGCCTTACCCTTCGGGCTAAATACAGCACCCCAGGAGTTCACAAAAGTGCTGGCCCCACCTCTAGCCAGGCTAAGGGCACAGGGCATAACAGTCTTGGTGTACCTAGACGATCTATTGTTAATACACCAGTCAGCGGCTCGCTTGGAGCAAAGTGTACACATTACAACCAGTTACCTTGAAAGTCTGGGTTGGATTCTCAATCTAGAGAAGTCCTTCTTAAAACAGCTAAGAAAGCTGGAGTATTTGGGCCTGATCATAGACACAGCCCAGAAAAGGGTGTTCTTGCCTCCGGGAAAGATCAGCTCCATACGAGAGCTGGTGCGGATGGTCAGGTCAAAAAGAAATCCCTCAATTCTCCTTTGCACGAGGTTGTTAGGAAAGATGGTAGCTTCATTCGAAGCAGTTCCCCTATGCCCAGTTCCATTTGAGACTGTTGCAAAAAACAGTATCCTGTCTGCTTGGAACAGAACGATCCAAGCTTTGGACTTGCCAATGCGGCTGTCCCCAAGAGTGTGCCAAAGCCTCAGTTGGTTACTAACCCAGAATCTGCTGAATGGAAAATCCTTCAGAGCAATTATCTGGAAAGTAGTAACGACAGATGCCAGCCTTTAAGGCTGGGGAGCAGTACTAGAGAAGATGACTGTCCAGGGACAGTGGTCAAGAACCGAAAGAGCCTTGTCCATCAACATCCTAGGGATTCGGGCAGTGCATCTGGCTCTGGAAACCTGGATCTCCAGGTTAAAAAATTGTCCTGTCAGGATCCAATTTTACAATGCCATGGCTGTGGCCTATATCAATCACCAAGGGGGCACCAAGAGTCTCTAAGCGCAGAGAGAGGTGAACCATATTCTAACTTGGGCAGAAAAGAATGTCCCATGCCTATTGGCAGTTTTCATTCCGGGAGTAGAGAATTGGCAGGCGGACTACTTAAGTCGCCAGCTGTTATTCCCCGGGGAATGGTCTCTTCACCCCGACGTTTTTCGGGCCGTTTGCCAAAGATGGGGGACTCCGGACGTAGATCTTCTAGCATCCCGATTCAAAATGAAGTTAGTCAACTTTGTGTCCAGGACAAGGGATCCATTCGCATGCAGAATAGATACGCTGGTAACCCGTGGGATCAGTTCTCACTGATCTATGCATTCCCCCTATTCAGTTGCTGCCACGACTTCTTTGCAGGATCATGCTGGAAAGAAAGTCGGTAATTCTGGTAGCATCAGCATGACCCAGAAGGTCATGATAGGCAGAAATCGTAAAGATGGCAGTGGAGGGTCCATGGCCCCTCCCACTAAGGCCATTCCTGCTCTCACAGGGGCCGATATTCCATCCTACTTTACGAACGCTAAATTTAACGGCCTGGCTATTGAAACCCACATTCTGAAGAAATGTGGGCTTTCCTGGTCAGTTATCTCAACTTTGATTAATGCAAGGAAGCCAGCTTCCAGAACTATATATTATAGAGTTTGGAAGGCTTACGTTTACTGGTGTGAATCCAAGGGTTGGCACCCTCGGAGATATATCATAGGCAGAATTCTTGCCTTTCTACAATTAGGCACAGAGATGAAGTTGGCCCTGAGTAATATTGAGGGTCAAGTCTCAGCCTTATCGATTTTATTTCAAAAACCGTTTGCTACGCATTCTTAAGTCCGGGGTTTTATGCAATGGGTGATGTGGATTAATCCGCCAGTTAAATCACCTTGGGACTTAAATGTAGTTTTGTCAGTATTACAAAAACAGCCATTTGAACCGCTACAGCATATTCCCATAGTCTTTCTGACAAGGAGGCTGGTATTTTTAGTTGCTATATCCTCAGAAAGGAGGGTTTCGGAATTGGCTGCTCTTTCTTGTAAAGAGCCATATTTGATTATTCATGAGGACAGAGTGGTGTTACACCCTCCTCCAGGCTTTTTGCCAAAAGTAGTTTCAGGTCTTAACCTGAACCAAGATATTGTCCTGCCATCATTTTTTTCCAAAACCATGTTCTAGGGAAGAAAAGTCACTACATTGTCTTGATGTGGTGAGAGCAGTGAAAATCTATTTAAAGGCAACTGCTCTCGAACATGTAAATAAAATGTTAATACGTGAAAAGTTGACGTATCAACACAGAAATGTACCTCGTAAATTTTACATGTTGTGGCAAAATTGGCTGGATGTCCCGGGCTTAGCACCCCATCAACTGGTTAAATATAGATTGTTACAAGGGTAACTGCCAAAATGAAGTGCATAAACTCGAATTAACTGATAACTATATAACAAGTACAGAAAAATTTATGGCACTGATGGGTTGGGTAATCTAACCAAATTAGTAATGTTCCCAGGGTATAGGAAATAGATTTTATGTTGTGTTGTACATCATGCATTATGTTCTAGACGCATTGATGTTTTCCCCTTTTTTTTATTTGTTTTTTGTTTTGCTCCGTACTGCCACGCTATATGTGAGGTGGTATTCAGATAACGTTAACCTTTGATGGCTTTGAGAGAGTTCATATGATGTATGCTGTACTCACTGTTATATCAATGTTTTGTATGACTTGTACATGGCTGTGTGGAGTTCTAAATAAAGTTTGTTCTGATTTAAAAAAAAGGCAACTGCTCAGATTCGTAAGACTGATGTCTTATTTATTTTGCCAGAGGGTCCTAAGAAAGGATAGGCAGCGTCAAAATCCACTGTCGCTAAGTGGATTCGACAAGTGATAATTCAAGCTTATGATTTAAAGGGTAAAATTCCCCCGTTCCAAGTTAAGGCGCATTCTACTAGGTCGGTTAGTGCTTTTTGGGCAGTGCGTCACCAGGCCTCCATGGCTCAGATCTGCAAGGCCGCAACTTGGTCTTCAGTGCATACATTCACAAAATTTTATCAAGTGGATGTAAGAAGGAATGAGGATATCACCTTCGGGCGCAGTGTGCTGCAGGCAGCAGTATAAGTCCCCAGGTCTGGGGGTGCCCTACGGGTTGTGTCTCCCTCCCCTCAAGTAGAATTGCTATGGGACGTCCCATTAAGTAATTAAGGCTCTGTGTCCCATGATGTACGATAAAGACAATAGGATTTTTATAACGGCTTACCTGTAAAATCCTTTTCTTGGAGTGCATCATGGGACACAGAGGTCCCGCTCCTCTTTTATGGGGTTTGAGTATATTGCTTGGCTGGAAGGAGGAGGGATTATATAGGGGAGTCAACTTCCTGTATTCGGTATACCAGTGTCAACACCTGAAGGTGGCCCATAAACCATTAAGTAATTGCGTAAGGCTCTGTGTCCCATGTTTACTCCAAGAAAAGGATTTTACAGGTAAGTTGTTATAAAAATTCTATTTTTTGTCTTTATTGTTGGGTAGTGCAGGACTAAATAACCTTAAGGCCCTCATGCACACTAGGCCCCTAAAACGCTTTTTTAAGGGCTCTAAACTCCCCTCTGGGTTAGCCTATGTGTCCATGCACAACTATGCATTTACAGGTGTTTAGAGGCAGGGATTTTTAGAGGCAGAAGTGAAACCTATGTCCAGCGTGTTCAGGAGAGAAGCGGTTGGCCCCCCACAAAATGCCCGATGGGTAAAAGCACATCTAAACATGTTTAAGGGCTAGGCATGTTTAGTTCTTGAGCGTTCGTTCATTTCAATGGCCAGAATAAATGAATGCTCTGGCCATGAAACGAATGAACACCAGAATGCTTGACATGCCTAAAGACGCCTAAATGTTTTTGAAAAACTGCAGTTAGGCACGTTTTTAACGCTGCTCTCTCTTGCTAGGAGAAAGGCGTTTTTAGAAGAATTGCAGTGTGCATTAGGCCTAAAGCGTATGTAAACCCCTAACAGTGGACTTATCTTATTTGCTCTCTTTTGGTCTGTTCATTAAACAAATGAAATGGTTTTTTGAACTCGTTTGGAACTTCATCCTTTTCATAAAAATTACAACAAAGGCACCTTTAGAAACGTTTATTAAGGGGGAGGAGAGGGGGTTCCCTTTTTTTTGGGGGGGGGGGGGGGGAATAGGGAGAATAACTGTATATTGTAGGTAATGTATGTAATAAGGAATGTTGACATAGCAATGCGATTTTTTTTTTTTTTTTTTTTTTATTCTTTTATATGTATTTTGTGTCTTTGTTTACACAATAAAAGAGAGAATAATCAAAAAAAAAGAAACGTTTATTAAGGGCAACTTACAAACAGATATTTATAGATAATTTCAGGCTTTTTATTCTTTCTTCCTTATTTTTCTTTTCCTCCCCATTTTTGTCATGGTGGCCATTTTCACTAAGGGCAGATGAATCCATCACCCTTTACTTCCTGGAACTATGGCTAGAACTCTGGGCCTGACTCCTGGAACATGTGACAGGAACTTCCCAGGGTGCCGCTGTGAGGCCAGGTTTACATTACCTGTGCCTCACTCAAGCAGGATATGGGAAAAAAAAAACAGCTATTTTAAAGTGGAAGTAAACACATTGATTTAACAGTTTCAAAAAATATTTACCTGTCACATTGGATGTGCTCTCAACCAAACTGTCAAACCATCCAATGGCTGGTGTTCTAACTGATCAAATGTGCAACATCATGGCAGTTGTAGATTAAACAGAGGCCAAGATGGCAGCTTCCTTGGCTGAAAACTATAGGAGGGTTTACTTCCACATTAAGTGCCGGTTCACACTGGGACTTAGCCGCCTGACAAGTAGCGTCCCATTCTGTATAATGGAACCGTTCTAATCGGAGCGACGCAAGTGGCTTCCGACTTAAAAAAAGGTTCCTGTACAACTTTGGGGGCGACTTGAGGCGACTTGCATTGACTTCTATACAGAAGTCGTTTTGCAAGTCGCCACTCCTGTCGTGTGCAGGTCGCCTGAGGCAGTTGCGCTGCAAGTTGTGCTGCCTCAGTGTCAACCGACACTAAGGAAAAGCAGAAAATGCTTGTTTAATGAATGTAAGAAGATTTCATATCATATAAAGAGCTGTATCCTGCTGTGGTTTTTAGTGAAAGGTGGGAAGGTCCCCTTTAAGTGAAAAATACACCTGTCTGAAATTCAGGGCTGTCCTGTGCACACTTCTGTGTTATCTCATGGAGTCCTCTCAGTTCTTATCCTAAACTACAGAAAAATTAGTCTCCATGGTATGGGGAATGGATGGGACTCTGTAGTTTAGCAAAAGACAACTGGTCAGCACTGACACAAATTTTTGTAATTTCAGTTAAAAAAGGCATATGTTGTGAGTCTACAAGTGGAAAGTAGGCACAGAGTGCATTTCTGGCATATAAGCAGGTGGTTTTGGTCACTTGCAGGATCTTTAAAGGCGCATAAAACATGGGGAAATGTGCTTGTATTGTAGAGAAGTACTGGATATTTTTTTTAATACATATTCCCCCCCCCTTTTTTTATATTATTTTATATCCTTCTTTTTAAGGCCCGGTTCACACTGGTGCGACATGCGCTCCAACTGAACTCACGTCACATGACATGTAAAAAGCAATGTGGAAAAGGTTCCTGCACTACTTTGGTTTGACTTCTGTCCGATTTCATAGAATTGAATGGAAGTTGCATCCAAGTCAGATCCTCATTTTAATTGAAGTGATTTGGATCTGACTTTACAGGAAGATTACACAGGCGTTCCCTGAAGTTTCTTCAAAGTTACGCTGAAGTCGCCTGGTAAAGTCACATGACTTTCATGTCTGAGCAGTGTGAACCTGGCCTAAAGGACAGGTTTTCTTTCCTATAAACAAGCACTCACCCACCTCCAGCCTTTCTAAATAATCTGCAATAGTTCCCCCAGCTTAGATGATAACTTGCCTCTAAAAATCGTGGTGATCTCCTCTGGTGTGTTTAAAATTAAATCTGTTTTGTTTGTATACAAGTTTTGTAAGGAGTTTGAACCCCTGTCAGGTGTTTATCACTGCCTGTGTCCCTTTTAGGGAGATCTACTATCTGTTTGTCTGAGTGACCACTGTCACTGGGACTGAAAAACTGAGTTTTCACCAGAACAGGAATAAAGGGGAAATCTGTGAATGGGGGGCACACATTCCAGTAAGGAACTGAGTATGGAGTCTATTCCCCTGAAAATATTTTCTTTCGCTTCCTGCTGTGTCTAAAAATGGGACAAGTAAAGCAATGACGGGTTTTAACCATTGGTACAAGGAACCTAGAACTGTAGCGCAATGCTTAGGTCATTTTTTATTTTCTACCTGTGCTCATTCTTATGTAATGGCAGGAAACCCACAAATGTAAGTGGGTGTGTTGTGGGTGGGATCTTTACTGGGAATATAATTGAGGGTTACTGAAAATCTCTTCCTGTTCTGACATCATGGAGGTGTCGGCCAGTCATGACACCTCTTATTTTAGTAATGTCTGTGGTACAAGAAAAATAAATGTAATCCCTTCCATCAACATCGAAACCTAAAGTCACATCATGAGCTTTTCCTCTGCTTTCTGCAAATTTCTTTAAAGAGCAACAAATCAAACCAATCAATGAATATCTAGTGCTGAAAACGACCCCGGGGCTACTTTGCAACTACCCGCAGGTTCAGTCGAAGTGTACTTCCTGAAGGACATGTATAGCCTCTCCCCCCTCCCCCTCTCTTCTCGCTCTGTCTCTCCACCCCCCCCTCTCTCTCTCTCCCTCTCTTTCTCACTCTTCCGCTCTCCTTCCCCCCTCTCCCCCCCCTCTTCTCGCGCTCTCCCCCCTCCCCCCTCTCTTCTCGCTCTGTCTCTCCACCCCCCCCCCTCTCTCTCTCCCTCTCCCTCTCCACCCCCCCCCTCTCTCTCTCCCTCTCCCCCTCTTTCTCACTCTCCCGCTCTCCTTCCCCCCCTCTCTCTCCCCCCTCTCTTCTCGCTCTATCTCTCCGTCCCCCCTCTCTCCCTCCCTCCCCTCTCTCCCCCTCTCTCTCTCCCCGCCCCCCTCTTCCCTCTCTCTCTCTCTCTTCTTCGCTCTCTCTCCCCCTCTCTTCTCACGCTCTCTCTCCCTCTCCCCCCCTCTCTCTCCTCGTGCTCCCCTCTCTTCTCTCGCTCTCTCCCCCTGCCCATTCTCTCTCTTCCTCACCCCCTCTCTCTCTCCCTCTCCACCCCCTCTCTCTCTTCCTCCCCCCTTCTCTCTCTTCCTCCCCCCTTCTCTCTATTCCTCCCCCCTTCTCTCTCTCTCTCTCTCTCTCTCTCTCTCTCTCTCTCTCTCTTCCTCTCCCTCCCCCCCTCTCTCTCCCTCCCCCCTCTCTCTCCCCTCTCTCTCCCCTCTCTCTCCTCCCCCCCTCTCTCTCCCCCCTCTCTCTCCTCCCCCTCCCCCTCTCTCCCTCCTCCCCCTCTCTCCCTCCCCCCCCCTCTCTCCCCCCCCCCTTCTCTCCTCCCCCCCCCCTCTCTCCCCCCCTCCCCCCCCTCTCTCTCTCTCTCTCTCTCTCTCTCTCTCTCTCTCTCTCTCTCTCTCTCTCTCCCTCCCCCCCTCTCTCTCCCCCCCTCTCTCTCCCTCCCCCTCTCTCTCCCCCCTCTCTCTCCTCCCCCTCCCCCTCTCTCCCTCTCCCCCCCCTCTCTCCCCCCCCCCTCTCTCCCCCCCCCCCTCTCTCTCTCTCTCTCTCTCCCCCTCCCTCTCCTCCCCCTCTCTCCCTCTCCCCCCTCTCTCCTCCCCCTCTCTCCCTCTCCCCCTCTCTCCTCCCCCTCTCTCCCTCTCCTCCCCCCCTCTCTCTCTCCCCCTCTCTCTCTCCCTCTCTCCCCCTCTCTCTCTGTCTCTCTCTCACTCATCATCTGGAGGCTTTCTGGAGAGCTATTTGTCTGCATATTATAAGTCAGCAGCTACAGTATTTGTAGCTGCTGCCTTTTAATTTTTCCTTTAATGAACAGTGTTATATTACCTGTTCTATTATATTAACAACGCAGATATAGCTCTATAATCTTACTTGCAACAATATGTTCATTCATAACTCTACATAAATATATGTTTCAGAACTATAATTCTGCTTATTACGCCAAATAAAAAATATATGGAAAATAAAAACAAAAAAACATAAAAGTGAATATGTTTATATATAAAAATGAATAAATGTTTTTTTTTCTCATTAGGAAATGGCAATTAGGGCTTTGAAGCAGACGGGGAGTAGAAGCATTGAAGCAGCTTTGGAATTTATCAGTAAGATGGGTTATCTGGACCCTCGTAATGAGCAGATTGTCCAAGTCATCAAACAGACATCACCAGGTAATGTGCAGGAATGTTATAGTCTTCACTTTTCTCTTTTGCATTATCACACAGAACTTTTTCACAGTTGCTGAGATTTTAAAGAGTTTCTTGGTCACTGGTACATACTATTGACAGGTTCAGGATGTACCACTCTTTATGTAGGTCAGATATGTCCAAAGTCCGGTCTGCGCGTTCCGGTTTTGAACGGCCTGACCGGTGATTTGGACATGTATATTTTTTGTGGCCCCCAACAAATCCCCAAGCGCCGGGGGCCATAAAAGATATACATGCTGGCTGCCTTGGAGGGGACGGGGAGGGGGCGGGACGAGTGCCGTACACACAGATGAATTTCTTGTTTGCACGGCAGTCTCTGTAATAGGAAGTCCCTTCTCCTGCGCTGCCATTGGATGACTGTTCTGTCCATTAAAAGGAGGCGGGACTTTCTATTAAAGAGGCCACAGAGAAAACAGATTCTGCTGTATGTAATCTGTCGGCGCACATCCTGCCCCCTCCCTGTCCCATCCGAGGTTGCAGATGGGCATCAATCAGGCTGCACTGATGGCAATGATGAGTCTGCATTTCTGGAAATGGGGGTGCTACATTCCTGGCAACGGTGGGTCTGCATTCATTACAACGGTGGGGCTGCAGATGGGCATTCACCCTTATTTTGCCTCACAGTTCTTTATTTAAAATTACATTTTTTCCTGAAACTTCCCTCTTAAAGTGAAGGTGCGTGTTATAAGCAGGTAAATACGGTATAGCCAAATATCATGCCTGAGTTCACCTCTTCACCACACACAGCCACAAAGGCAAGAGAATTCTTGTTAAGCAGTGTATTAGTGTTCGGACGAACACACTTAGACCGAATTTTAATGGTTCCAAGAATGTCAGGCAAAATGGTCGGCCCTCATGTACGTTCACTTCATCAAATCTGGCCCTCTTTCAAAGAAGTTTGGACACCCCTGGTGTAGGTGATCCATGGATTTTGACCTTGTACATTATCCTCCTGTGTGCAGCATAAATAACATTTTATGATGCTGGCGTTCTATTCTGTATAAATTATATATATATCAACAAAAAATTATAATTATAAATGTATCTACTTTTTATCATATTAAATAATTGCCTCGGCATTCGATTATTACTGGTTTTAGTAATAAATTATGATGCCAGCAGTGGGCGACCCTCCTTCTCAACCGGCATAGAATTGCATTATTTTCATAATAATTATAAGCAGATGTCCAGAGCACTCTCCCCCTTACATCAGATGTCAAGGACCCCCTCCTCCCTTACATCACATTGCACCCACCCTACTTTGTGCTGTGCCAGGAAGAAGCTGGAGACAGAGCTGGGAAGCAGAAAGTGCAGGGTCTGGAGGAGGACCAGAGGAGGGCTGGGGTCAGCTGCCAGAGTCTGCTGAATGCTGAGACCAGATGAGACGGAGAAGAGGGAATGTTGTAGATGCACATGGAGGCGCAGGATCTGTAGGAGAAATTCTGTCCTCTTATGCTGCTGCTGACTGCTGAGATGGGGGTGGGGTCAGAGATGAGTTTCTCCGTGGCTGCACAGAGAAGCGCAGGATCTGGTGGAGGAGTTCAGTCCTCCTGTCAACTGCTGAACCAAGGTGAGGGCAGAGTTGAGGGGGTTACCGCAGCTGCAGGAGGGGTGCGAGGGCCACATGAAATTTCGCCCGTGGGTTTGACATGTGGCATATAGCATAATGCTTTATAGTGTGCTGTTCTTACAGTACATCAAACTTCTCATATGAATAAACTTGCTGAAGTACTAAGGGAGCTATTAGCAGGCGGCTGCCAGTATTTTCAGAAGTATGAAGTATTTGCAAAACAGGGCACTGTTAAGCAAATATGAGAAAACTGAACTTGGATCTTGACAAAATAGGGGGTTTGGAAGGTACATGGCAGATGAGGTTCAATATTTGGAAAATAAAGTTAAGCTCTTGGGTGCCAAAATATGCATGAAAATTACTTATTAGCACCCCTGGGAGAGGCAGTGATGGAAAAGGATTTGGGGTGGTTGTGGATCAGACTTGGCAATACCATGCAATGCCAAGCTGCAGCTAACAAAGCTAGCAAAATACTGGCATTCATTAAAAAGGACATGCATTCAAGAAATCCATCATAGGCTGTTTCTGCCTCAAACATCTCACACACCTAAACCTCACTGTTGATGCCCGAGTGTGGTGGACAGATTCCCCTAGCAATAATGAATAATGTTGGTGGCAGAAAGGGGTGGGCTGGAGCTCGGATAATGCAGTGAATTATTTTTATATTTATGCATAAAAATGCATAAAAAAACTAAATCAAATCAGTGTTTTGGTGTGTTCATCTTTTGCCTTTAAAACATCATAATTTCTTCTAGGTACACTTGCAAACAGCTTTTTAAGGAATTGGGCAGGTAGGTTGTTCCAAATCACTAGGAGAACAAACTACAGTCATAATGAGATCAGGTCTCTGTGAGGACCATACCATGAAGATAGTTTTTTTTATGACTTTGTATGTTTGGGGTTATTTTCCTGCTACAGCAGCAGTCTCCAAACTGTGGCCCTTTGCTTGCCTTTAACCGGCCCTTGGGGTACTGTTCCATCCACTGACGCCAACAATGGTCCATAATTTCTGTCGCTGACACCAATAATGGGGCATTATTCCTCCCACTAATACCAACAATGGGGCACAATTCCTTCAATTAATACTAAATATGGGCCACAATTCTTCCCACTGACACCAGCAATGGGGCACAATTCCTTATGCTGACACCAACAATGGGGCACTATTCCTCCAATGACACCAAAGATAGGGCATTGTTTGCTCCCACTGAAAGCCTTGACATTTTCTACTCCCACTGCCCTAGTCTGCCCCCCCCCCCCCCCCCCTTAGTAAACTGGCCCTTCGTTTAGAAAGTTTGGAGATCCCTGTGCTACAGAATAAATTTAGGACTGATCAGATGACGCTCTATTGGTATTGCATAATGGATAAGTATTGCCTGTACTTTTCAGCAATGAGGAGACTAATTCTGACCAATACCCAAACCTGCAAGGAACCTTTACCATGCTTCACAGTTGCTTGCAGACACTCCTCCTTTTGCCACTCTCCAGCAAAAAAAACACTTCTGTTACAGCCCAGGATTTCAAATTTGGATTTACCAGCCCAGCACTTTTAATAAACATCCTCCTTTGTCAACATGAATATTTAGAGATTGCATAAGCAAAAAGCAGCATATTAAAAAGGAGGTGGTGTCTGTAAGCACAAAAGACAAAACTGTTCATGAGGAAATAAATGACCAAATAAATACCAGAATTTGGTAATGGGAAGAAATTTTGATTTTTCTCATTTTGATCTAGAACATAAATGGAAATCTTGTCTGTTTATATCTGATATATTTCTTTTTCAATTACTCATATTAAAGGTAAAGGCACAAGCCCAAATAATGTTCTTCATCGATCAAGTTTTGAAGGACCAAGTGAACCATTTCCACCATATCATCCAGTTAATAATCCACCATACGAGGGACCTGGCTTTCCTGCTGATGGTTCCACTGTGCTTAATGATGTACCACGGCAATACATGGACTACTTGCTCTCTGCTCCCCAGGCTGGGGCTATGAATGGACCATCGCAGAGGCAACCAGCACACAACTCTCCTGGAAGCCACCAGCATCAGCAGAAGGCTTATGCCACCGGTGTTGAGTCTCCTGCAATAACTTACACCATGGGGAACCACACCAGTCAAGGAATACCCTTGCAAACTTCCCATTCTTCAAACAGTCCCCATTATAGCCGACAGCACCTCATTGTCCAGGGGGACCCTATGGGGTACGGTGTCCAAAGAACCCCATCATTTCAAAACAAAATGCAACAAGAAAGCAATTATGTAAATATTCAGGGCAAAGGTCCAGTGCCACAAACTAGCCCAGGTCATACATATCAGCAAGCACCAGCAGGCCTTTACATGCCACATCCTCACCACAAGCAGTCAAGTCCTTCCTCTCACCAGATGCTGGTTATGTCAAGGGGATCTCCCTATGGAAATGAGTATCCTGACACACCACAGAATCCTTTTCCACCATCACAGAATAGCCTAAACATGGATATATATGATATGGGTGGTGTTTGCCAATGGCCAAATACCCAGCACCGTCGTGATTCTCTTCAGGGGCCTGGAATAGATGCTTCTCCACGGCAACATGTCTCTTTTAGAACAGAATCCCAAGTACCAAGCCGAACCAACTCTTTCAATAACCAACAGGCTAAACAGGTGCAACTTCGGCAAACGCCTCAAACCAAACCTGATCCAACAATGGCTTCACTTAATACCATCACTACTGTTACTGCCACCCATATTCTCCAGCCAGTGAAGAGCATGAGGGTGGTTAGACCAGAGCCTCAGACAGCAGTTGGTCCATCCCATCCTGGATGGCTAGCGTCACAAGCACAGGCAGCAGAAAATGTAGAGATGCATGAGCCACATCCATTATCTGTCAGTGGGCCAGGTCCTTATGGGATTGAAGTGGATTATGGCAACCAGGACATGAGATTTCCACCGCCACCTTATCCAAAACATCTTTTTCTCCAGAACAGCTCAGAACAGCATGATATGAACTCTTTAAGTAAAGGTGTAGAGCAGAACCTGCGGATTGTTGATAATGTAACTTGCAACCAAGCAGAGGAAGCCAGTGCAGAAGTAAAACATGAGAAAGCAAGCAAGAGTTCCAAGACCACAAAATCTGGAAAGGACAAAAAGCAGATTCAGACATCTCCTGTACCAGTGCGTAAAAATAGCAAAGATGAGGAGAAGAGGGAGTCCAGAATTAAAAGCTATTCTCCTTTTGCCTTCAAATTCTATATGGAACAGCATGTGGAGAACGTCCTAAAAACCTATCAGCAAAAGATCAATAGAAGGATACAGTTGGAACAAGAGATGGCAGAGGTAATTGCTTTTGTTCTCCTTTTTATATGTATATTGATTTATTGATTTTTTTGGTGAAAGACATTGTCCATTCTCAAAACATCTTTTATTCTTTTCACTGAATACAAGATGTTCTCTGAATGGATGAGGCCCGTGGTTTACTCACCCCTCTTCTCTTATTTTGGTGTCAATCCTGTGCTGCTTACTGTTCCATTTGCCAAGAAATTAAGTTGTACCTGAGCTTTACATGAGGGCCTACAGTGCTAGAATCTCCCTGATGCATTCATTCTATAAATCTGTGTTTTATATACCTCTTCTGCTACTTCTTGATTATTTATTTCTCTATGAGCCATCAGATCATGAGTCATTAGAGGGGAAACCCAAATCTCTCACTAAATCTCACGAGACTTGCATTCAGAGACAGAGTGTCTTAGATGATCTCACACTGCAGATATACAAGTAGGAAGTTTAAAGGGGAATTGAACCTAAAAAAACAGGCTGACAGGCAGGAGCTTTATGATAGAAAAGAACCTATTAGTCTCTTCTGCCATAACTGCTTCTCCCTTTCTTGTCAGCGTTAATACTGAGCCATGCATGCGCAGCTTTTTGTGCCATAATGATGTGACTCCTGTGTGCCCGTGTGTATGCATTGAAGTGACGCTATCGCAGCCTAGCCAATTAGGTGGCTAAACAGTCCAAACTCTGAAGGAAGACTGGGAGTAGACTGAAGCGCTGGTAACCAGAGAGAGCACTGACAACACAACGCTGGAGGTCATCGTTTGGCAGGTATGTCTGCTATAATACATTGATAGCCTGATCATACAAGCCATTATGACTAACAGCTCCTGGGGACCCATTTAAAAAAATAAAAGTTACAGACATAATTCTTCTTTAGGGCATAAGTGCTAGGCAAAGGAAGTGCATCTCTTTGGCCCCTTTCAAACGGATGATCCGGTCAGGGCCACCTGTCAGTCTTTTAGATAGACCTGATTGAAGGGTCAATGCATTCCTATTGACAGGCGGTTGTAAACAGATTTGTGTCCGTTTACACCCACCTACCTCCCGGTCCATTAAAAAAAAAAAAAAAAAATAGGTAGGGGATCTGTCCTTTTCTGTTTAGGTGGATCAGATCGGAGGGTAATTGCAGGGTTTTTGAAGCTGTTGTAAGTTTTCAGGTGTGTTTATTACCTTGGGGTTTTTCTCATTGTGCTTAGGCATGTAGAAAGTGAAAATGCCCTTAAATGTTCATGCAGTATAGTGACTGATCAGACATTGGTATGTATGCGGTAATAGAAGCAGGTGGCAGTTCTTCCTAGGCAAGACATATAGACAGATCATGGGCACCAATAAGGAATACAACTTTGTTAAAATTAGAAGAAGCTGTCATTTATTTACTATATTTAGTGGCATTTTGCTACTCCACATATTTCCAGATAGTCTAATTCTGACTGTACTGCGAACAGCTGTGGAGAGAGTAATCTAACCAGAATTCTTGAAGCTTTCCCTCTGCCTCCAATTCTGTTTGTATATATGAAATTAATGAAATTCCCTATTCAGTAATTATTAAAAATAGCACCCTAAGGAATGACTTGCACTCCAGTATCCTAGCAGTTTATCACTCCTAAGAATAGGAGACCAAATATTGTCTGGCTTGAAGAGGAATTCTTCAGAAGTGTCCACAAACGTATTCAGTTAATGCAGGGTACAAGATTTCTCAAAACATAGTATGAGAGTAGTGAAGGACAAATCCCATTATTTTATATTGCATTGTAATACATTAGGCTTCAATATTTACCTAAACTAAACCAGTCTCATACCTGGGCAATTCAAATTGAATATATGGGAAAAATGGTGGGAGGAGGAGCAATCTTAAGCCTTTAGGCTCCATGCACACTGAAGCTCATAAAAGCTTTTTCTGGACGCCAGATTGCTGGCAGAAATCTCTGGTTGAAAAACATGCTTCTAACAGCGTTTTGTACTAGCGTTTATGAGCGTTTTTTAGCGTGGGAGTTTTTAATAAAAATACACAGAGGACACTCAAAATCCTACAATGCATTCTAAACTCCCACAATGCATTGAAAAAAAAAAAACGCTGAACGCTAATTAATGCGCGTTTATGAGCGTTTATCTGAGTTTATGAGCTCCAGTGTGCATGAAGCCTTACAGGAAAAGATTTTTTTATGACTTTAGCTGTCTGTATCTCATAATCTACTGATCATTTTTGACATGCATCTTCCACTAAATGTAACCATTACATAATCCTTTTTCATCATATCTTAAGTGGGGTACACGCTATAAGAAAATCGAGCGAAGGATCGTCCGAGTTTCCTTGTTGATTCACAGCAAGTCGGAACCGAGGAAGGAAATAATGTACGAAAATTCTCGTACGACAAAGGCTTTTTTTTTTGTTGTTATTTATTATTTCTGATCATACACAGTCTTTCGGTTCTGATTTTTTTCCTAAATGGTACACAAACGTTCGTAATGTTACAAGAAACATTTTGGAGTTTGTCCCTTGGGAAATTTTCATTCGGAAGGTTGGAATCGGCTTTCAAAAGAAAAACCATACGATTGTTCTTCAGACGAAAATGTTCAACCGATTTTTTATTTTTTTTTTTATAGTGTGTACGAGGCTTAAAATGACACTAAAGCTTTGTTTTTTGTTTTTTTAAAATAACAAACATATACTTACCTCCACTGTGCAGCTCGTTTTGCACAGTGGCCCCGAACATCCTCTTCTCGGAGCTCTTGTGGCTCCTCCCCACATTAGATAAACCCTAGGAGAAGCGCTCTCCCGAGGGGGTTACCTTGCGGGCACACTCCTGAGTCATTCATTCGGCGCCCAGGTCATTGGATTTGATTGACAGCAGCGGGAGCCAATGGCTGCGCTGCTATCAATCCATCCAATCAGGACCCAAGACACCGGCTTTTGCTGGTGTGCTCGTCCCCAGACAAGATAGAGGGGAGGGGGTACATGTAAGTAAAACGGGGGCTCGGGGGGGGGGGGGGCTGCAGAATTACAGGAGGTTTTTCACCTCAATGCATAGAATGCATTGAGGTGAAAAACCTTGATGGTTTACAACCCCTTTAAGTCAAAATTTTACAGACTTGTGAGATGTTTTTCCATCCAACAGATGAGATTTACAGATAAGAAATACAGTGGTGTCCCCTTTCTACCTCCAGCCTTCTTACATCATGGTGAAGGAGCAGCGGCAGACTGATGAGGTCTGCAGATCTTGTAAGTTTTTGCACTTACAAAGAAATTAAGGCCCCTTTCACACATGCGGACCGTATGTCCGTATTTCATCCATCCGTTTTCGGATGAAATACGGACATACATGCATCCCTATGGGATAGCGGGTGTCAGCGGATGTACATCCGCTAACACCCGATGTCGTCCGCCTCCGCTCTCGTCCGATTCTGTGGACGGAAGAAAATCCTATTTTTCTATCCGTCTGCAGAGCGGATCGGAGGAACACGGACAGACGGTCCGTGTTCCTCCGATCCCCCATAGGGGAGAGCGGAGATCTGACAGGGCGGTCCCTGCACAGTGTGCGGGTCCCGTCCTGTCATCTGCCTGCTCAGCTGGGGAAAGCGGAGCGATCCCCGCTGAGCAGCGGATAAACACGGGGCGGATCAACACGGATCCGTCCCGTGTGAAAGGGGCCTAAGGGTCTATAATTGTTATCATAGGTGTATTTTAAGTGATAGAGAGAAACAAAATATCAACCAAAAATCCAGAAAAAACAGGAAACAAATGTTATACTGAGTTGCGGTTCAGTGAGCAAAATAACAATAATACTGGCCCCCACAGACTGGCTACATTATGTGCTCATGTGGTACACAGATTAGTCCTGTCAATTTAAGAAGGTGCTCCTAACAACAACTGGTTATGTCCACACAATCTCTTTCTTCCATTGAGGCCGGGTTTACATTGGTGCGACAAATGCTCAGACATTGGGAGCTCATGTCGCATGACATGTGAAAATCAATGTTTCCTATGGGAGCCGTCCTAACTGGTCTAACACAAGTCGGTCCAACTTTGAAAATGCTCCCTGTACTATTTTGGTCTGACTTTGATCCTACTTCAGCCCATTGACTATCATTGAAGTCGGATCGCCGTCTTGCATGATCCGACTTTGGAATGCGACTTGTGCTCTGATGATCTTGAGGGGGAACTCCACGCCAAATTTTAAATAAAAAAACGGCATGGGTTCCCCCTCCAAGAGCATACCAGGCTCTTCGGTCTGATATGGATTTTAAGGGGAACCCTCTACGCCGAAAAAACGGCGTGGGGGTCCCCCCAAAATTCATACCAGGCGCTTATCCGAGCACGCAGCCCGGCCGGTCAGGAAGGGGGGTGGGGACGAGCTAAAGCACCCCAAAGCACCTTGTCCCCATGTTGATGAGGACAAAGGCCTCTTCCCGACAACCCTGGCCATTCACCTGAGGGAAAGAAAAAGTGGCAATAAAGAAAACACACTAGACTGGTTTTTAAAGTAATTTATTAGACAGCTCCGGGGGTCTCTTCCGACTTCTCCCGCTCTCCGGTGTCTTCTGCCGGGCGCCTCCGCTATCTTCTGCTCTTTTGCCTGCTCTTTTGCTAGCGTTGGTCCAGTTTTCTCCAGCGTCC
The DNA here is from genome assembly GCF_042186555.1 of Aquarana catesbeiana. Taxonomy (NCBI): domain Eukaryota; kingdom Metazoa; phylum Chordata; class Amphibia; order Anura; family Ranidae; genus Aquarana; species Aquarana catesbeiana. The sequence goes on from NC_133325.1 coordinate 128,967,072, forward strand.
TCTTCCCTCCGGTCTTCTTCTGATGTTGACGCGACACTCTCTCCCTCTGTAATGCCGCATGCGCAATGACTTAGAAAGGCCCCTTATGACATCACCGGCCTATCATGCCCCGGGCGGTGACGTCATGCCCCGGGCAGTGACCACACCCCATGCCTATATAAGTCGTTGCTCACCACGCATGTGGCATTACAGTGGGAGAGAGCGCTGCTTCAACATCGGAAGAAGACTGGGCCAACGCTAGCAAAAGAGCAGAAGATAGCGGAGGAGCCCAGCAGAAGACACCGGAGAGAGGGAGAAGAACCAGAGACCGGGAGAAAAGGCCGGAGAGACCCCCAGAGCTGCCTAATAAATGACTTTAAAAACCTGTCTAGTGTGTTTTTTTTATTGACACTTTTTTCCCCCAGGTGAATGGGTAGGGGTATGATGTACCCCATACTCATTCACATAGGGTGGGGGGCCGGGATCTGGGGGCCCCCTCGTTAAAGGGGGCTCCTTGATTCCGATAAGCCCCCTGCCCGCAGACCCCCAACAACCAACGGCCAGGGTTGTCGGGAAGAGGCCCTTGTCCTCATCAACACGGGGACAAGGTGCTTCGGGGTAGGGGGATCGCAGGGTGCCCCAAAGCTCCCACCCCCCATGTTGAGGGCATGCGCCCTGGTATTGTTCGCTTGTCCCCCACCCCCTTTCCTGATCAGCCGGGTTGCGTGCTCAGATAATGGTCTGGTATGGATTTTGGGGGGAACCCCCACGCCAGTTTTTCAGCGTAGGGGGTTCCCCTTACAATCCATACCAGACGGAAGGGCCTGGTATGCTCTTGGAGGAGGAACCCATGCCGGTTTTTTATTTAAAATTTTACGTGGAGTTCCTCCTCAAGATTCATACCAAACACAGTGCCTGGTATTTGCAGGAATCCAAGTCGGATCCCTGTTCAATGAAAGTTGGACGTATTTCGGCTTCAAGTCGCAGGGCAAAGTTGGATCCAAAGTAGGACGAGTGTCATGTCGCAGCAGTGTAAACCCGGCCTCAAACCTCAAAAACTATCATGGGCAAGACCAAAGAGCTGTCAAAGGACATCAGGGACAAGATTGTAGACCTGCACAAGGCTGGAACGGGCTACAAGACCACCAACAAGAAGCTTGGTCAGAGGGAGACAACTGTTGGAGCGATTATTCGCAAATGGAAGAAATACAAAATAACCATCAATCGCCCTCAGTCTGGAGCTCCATGCAGTATTTCCCCTCATGGGGTAAGGATGATCATGAGATGTTGAGTTGGGGATCAGCCCAGATATATACGGGAGGAGCTTGTGAATGATCTCAAGGCAGTTGGGACCACAGTCACTAAACAAACCATTGGTAACACAATACGCTGCCTTGGATTTAAATCCTGCAGTGCCCTCAAGGGCCCCCCTCCTCAAGAAGGCACATGAACAGGTCTGTCTGAAGTTTGCCAATGGACATCTAAATGATTGAGAGAAAGTGCTGTGGTCAGATGAGACCAAAATTTAGCTCTTTGGCATTAACTCGCCCTTCCATGTTTGGAGGAAGAAGAAAAATGCTCACTATCACCCTAAGAACACCATCCCTACAGTCAAGCATGGAGGTGGAAACCTTATGCTTTGGGCTGTTTTTCTGCTAAAGGTACAGGCCGACTTTGCCACATTGAGTGGCCAATGGATGGGGCCATGTATTGTAAAATCTTGGATGAGAACCTTCTTCCCTTAGCCAGAACACTGAAGATGGGTCGTGGATGGGTTTTCCAGCATGACAAAGACCCAAAATATACTGCCAAGGCAACAAAGGAGTGGCTCAAGAAGAAGCACAATAAGGTCATGGAGTGGCCTTGCCAGTCTCCAGACCTTAATCCCATTGACAATCTATGGGGGAGCTGAAACTTGGAGTTGCCAAGTGACAGCCAAGAAACCTTAAGGATTTAGAGAAGATCTGTACAGAAGAGTGGACCAAAATCCCTCCTGAGATGTGTGCAAACCTCGTCACCAACTACAAGAAATGTCTTACCTCTGTGCTTGCCAACAAGGGTCTCTCCACCAAGTGCTAAGTCATGTTTTGCTTGGGAATCAAATACTTATAAATTGAGTTGCAGTTCAGTGAGTAAACTAACATTTGTATCATGTGTTTTTTTTTTTTCTGGATTTTTGTTGATATTCTCTATCACTTAAAATATGATAAAAATATTAGAGCCTTCATTTCTTTGTAAGTGGGCAAACGTTCAAAATCTGCAGGGGATCAAATAATTAATTATTTTCCCCACTGTATTATTTAGTCTGTGTGAAAGTTAGTCTACAAACTATGGTATATATATTTAAAAATCAATCAATCCTGATGTACTGACGGCCTATATAATTTCTTGAGGGCCAGGACAGTACAAATACGCCCCCCCCAGATGTCCGGTTTTTGGAAAGTAGACAGTCTGTGGTATTTTGGTCAGCTTTACAATTTAAGCCCAAATCTAAGTCCTCTGTCATCCTTTTTTTAAAATTTTTTTTTTATTATTATTATTTTGGCTGTCTGCGTCCCCACTGGGAAGATTGCCCCTCACCTTGTCTGCCTAAACCACCAGGACAGGGAGATGGGCATCACCTGGCGATAAAGACACAAATGGCAATAAAAAAACATGACAGAAAATCTAAATGCCAAAAGAAAAAGTGCTTTTTCCATTGTGTCTGTCCACATTGTGAAAATTTCCAATCACTTCATTTCGATGTGACATAAAAGAAAATTTTGTATGGAGTTGAGCTTTAGATTGTTGTTGAACATTTTATTTATATGGGTAAGCAGTATGATATTATGTTTTGCTTTTCTTTGTAAGAATATTCTCAGCTTGCCCCATAGCGATAGCAGTTACGGTTTTAGCTGCACAGCTGAATGACTGGCTTGTGTATATTTTTGTAACACTAATTATACCTCTATTTTTACCCAAATCCCTGTTGATAGTGAATGCAGCTTGCCTGCACTGCGTAGGGCTCAGTACAAGTCATGAGCCCTGATGCCAGTAGGCGGTCAGTCAACGCTTTGTTCTTGCTGCATTCTTCTAGAGGTGTAGGATGTTTGCGTGGTGCGGAAGATCCTAAAATGTTTAAGTTTGCTGATTAGGAATAATTAGCACAAGTTGGTTCTCTTCTGTGTGAGGCTGTACTTTGATTTGAAACCCTTGATTTTTATTCCATCTTTGAGGTCTAAATAAAGCACAACAAAAGCAGTGTACTGTTATTTCTGTTTTTTATTTCCTATGACTAAAGTTGGCTGTAGACAGCGTTAGAGAAACTGGCGCTATAAATATTTCCATGAAAAATAAAAAAAATCCCCTATCCTAAATTCAAAAATACACCACGTATATTCGCATACATAATCCTTATGTCAGGGCTTGACACATGTAGCTTTGAACCTAGGAGCCAGCTAAAGAAGATAGGAGCCAGTTTTTTTTAAAGTGATTGTAAATGATCACCTTGTAAAACAAGCCATTCCGTTTAAAATGGAAATGAAAGGCAAAACATTTTTGTATAGATATAAAAATACATTCTAAATACCTTTTTTTATAAGTGATCACATGCCCTCTGATCTCAGCTGCATAAGAGCTGAGGGGAGGAGGAGCAGAAGTACTCCAAGCTTCCCAGTAAATGGCTGTGGAGCGGGGGCGTGTCAAAGACAAGTCTGATCATTGGAGGAGAGCACACTGAGTTGCAAGCTAGAGAACTGACCACAGTGTGCTCTCCTGCTTAGTTTTTAAAAGGAAAGTAGAGGGACTGGCAGGAACACCAGGGATTTCACAAAGGAAGCAATACGAAGAGAATGGGATTCATTCTCATGCAACTACATGGTACAGCAGGCACATATCAGGAAAATTATGTTTTGAGGCAACAAATACTTTAACCAACAAAGCTTTTTTGCTATACGGCGCTGCTCTGCATTAACTGACAATTCCGCGGTCATGCAACACTGTACACAAGTTACATTTATGTAATTATTTTTTCACACAAATAGAGCTTTCTTTTGGTAGTATTTGATCACCACTGGTGTTTTTATTTTTTGCACTATAAGTGAAAAAAGACTGACAATTTTGAAAAAAACAAAACAACTACGGTATTTTTTAATTTTTGTTATAATATTCCATAAAAAAAAGAAAAATCTTTACATTTAGGCCAAAATGTATTCTGCTACATGTTTGGTCAAAAAAAAAATCCCAATAAGTGTATATTTGTTGTTTTTTTTTAATACTAGTAATGGTGGCAATCAGTGACTTAGAGCGGGACTGTGATAGTATGGCGAGCATTCTACCACTGGCTAACTGACACCCCCAGTGAAACCAATACAGTGATCAGTGCTAATAAAATGCACTGTCACTGTATTAATGACACTGGGTAGGAAGGGGTTAACATCTGGGGCAATTAAATGGTTAACTGTGTGCCTAGGGTGTGTAATGTAACTGCGCTGTGTACTGTTTTACTAAGGGATGTGCTGGTTTTTAAAAACCAGCACATCCCTGCTATCCTGTCACTCACTCCGACAATCAGCGGGTCCTGGGCCAATGATTCCGGTGATTGGTATGTAACCCTTACCTGGAAATGCAGAAATGCCTGGCACCAACAGTGAATGAGCTGACAAAAACCCAGGATGCAAATTCTGATGCCTGGGATTTGTAGAGCCCTGCCGTGTGTGTGTGTGTATAGATAGATATAATAATTATTATTATTATTATTATTAAACAGGATTTATATAGCGCCAACAGTTTGTGCAGCGCTTTACAACATGAGGGCAGACAGTACACTTACAATACAAATCAATACAGGAGGAATCAGAGGGCCCTGCTCGTTAGAGCTTACAATCTAGAGGGGAGAGATATACATAATTCTCGAAATTCCATGTGCAAATAGTCCAAAATGTAAACAAATGTCCAATAAAAGTATGTCAAAAGTCTACTCTTCTAGTGTCAACCAAGGTGAAATGGTACTATTGTTTTTCTTTTTTTCTTTTTTAGCACTAATTTTTATGAAATATCTTTTTGTAAATTGTAGGCTGGTCTTGGTGAAGTTGTTCAAGAGCAAATGCGGAAAATTCTATACCAAAAGGAATCCAACTACAACAGATTAAAAAGAGCCAAAATGGACAAGTCTTTGTTTGTGAAGATCAAAACTCTGGGCATTGGTGCCTTTGGTGAAGTATGCCTTGCCAGTAAAATGGACACCAAAGCTCTGTACGCCATGAAGACTTTGAGAAAAAAGGACGTTTTGAACAGAAACCAGGTGGCACACGTCAAAGCTGAGAGGGACATCCTAGCAGAGGCTGACAATGAGTGGGTAGTGAAGCTTTACTACTCCTTCCAGGACAAAGACAACTTGTACTTTGTGATGGACTATATCCCGGGAGGAGATATGATGAGCCTACTTATACGAATGGAGGTGTTTCCTGAGCACCTGGCCATGTTCTATATCGCAGAGCTGACTCTGGCCATTGAGAGTGTCCACAAAATGGGGTTTATTCACAGGGACATCAAACCTGATAACATTCTTATAGACCTGGATGGCCACATAAAGCTAACAGACTTTGGTCTTTGTACGGGATTCAGGTGGACACATAACTCAAAATACTACCAGAAAGGTAGGTTCTTCTGTGGTTGTCATGTTTTCCAATTCACATTCTAAGATAAACATTATAGTCATCTGCTCAAAG